>NC_056726.1:822246528-822546528 GCF_019279795.1 Protopterus annectens
CCTTTCTGGCAGATGCTGGGGTGCTCTCAGGAGCCTTGAACCAGGTTTCTGTCACAGCACAGACATCGATGTTCTCCATATTGAGAAGGGCCTCGAGTGCGTGCATCTTGAGATTGAGACTTCTGACATTGAGCAGCATGACCCTTAGTTTTTCCTTTTTGGTGTTCTAGGGTGGTAGGTTTAGAATTTGAGCCTTGCCTAAAAAGGCGCTATGGGCCTGGCAAGAGCCTTTGCCAATATCCGGAAGCCCAGGGGTGACAGTTGCAAGCCGTCCCTTGTGAAGCAGCGTGGCTTGTCCAGCATGTCATCCCAGGCAGACAGACATTGGATCCCCTTTGAATGACACCAGAATTTAAGCCAATTATTAAAGCTGATCATCTTATCACTGTATTGTGGCATCATTCTAGGTGAAGGTAGGATACTGCTCAAGGTCAGGGTCATACCTGCCTGGGCTACATAATCAGAGAGCTCCTCGATGTCCCTTTTCATGTAGTCCAAGGAGGTATGTCTCAGGTCGTTGACACCAGCGTGGACAATGACTGAGTCATACTTGTACCTGCTGTTGAGAGACCTGAGTGCTTGCGTTATGTGGCGGATTCTAGCGCCCGACAGGCAGCTTACTGTGACCTTCTCCTTACTCAGTCTGGTGAGCGGGACGTCAGTGTGTCTGACTATGGAATCACCAATGACAAGTGTGTCTGGCATTTTGTTTGGCCTTAAGGGCTGTGACTGTTTGACACTCTGACTGTGTGGTCTATGTGTTGCATGTGTTGGGTCGTGAGGTGGTAGTTGTTTGGGTGTCTGCTTTGGTGGCCTCTGCTGTTTTGGTAAATTTTTGATCAGAGCCTCCGAGTATGTCTTTGTGTGAGTATGTGTATGATTTGAAGTTGTGCCATACATGAGTGCCTGAAGCTTCACCCCCCCCCCCATCACTCCCACTGTTTGTTTATGCATTTACATTTATTTACTGTGGAAGTACTACTGAGAATTAAAACCTGTTTCTGGTGGATACATTTACAAGAAAGTCAGGAACAATTTTTTCTTGTGATTCTTGTGGTTACATATACAAAGTTATTATTATGACAATGTGCAAAATGTCTATTAAAGAAAAAGCATTTATATGTTTATAACAGGGACATCTCAGGATTTAAACAGTGAATTAACTGCACTGTGCAATTTATATACATTAAAGTGAGTCTTTTATACCAAATAAATAGACAGTTTTAGTGGTTGCAGTGAACAATACAGATACTTTATAGGAATTTTTACATGAAAAAGTTACTTAACTGCAGATTGGGAGGTGAAGTGTCACTATACGCACATATATAGAGGCATATAATTTATTTCTCCATTATACACACGTATTCATATGTTTCTATACATACATTTAAGATTTGTGCTACACACGTGTATTTCATATATATATATATATATATATATATATATATATATATATATATATATATATATATATATATAGTATCCTCCTTTGCAAGGCTGTCACAAGAGAGCATAAAAGACCTTATAAACAGTATCAGTGCACCTAGCTGATAAGGGTTGCCACTTGTCTCACTACCTACAAGGACGTCCTATTTTGGCAGTTCTATCCTATTATTGTGCAGGGAAGGCAGTTAGCATGAAAATAGTAAATGTGTTGATACTTCACAAGAATCACAAGAAAAAATAGTTTCTGACTTTCTTGTAAATGTCACATACATCTTTGATACTACATTTTAAGTCATCTTAATATATAAAGTAGTATAAACAACCAATGTTTAAAGTTTAAAGCTTTACATTTCAATACTGTGATGCTGCTTATGTAAATTTGTCAGACAAGATGACAACTGCCTCTGAACCACTGACTGATTTAACTGCTGTGTTTTGCTATTAATAGGCATGGTTACATTGGAAGCAGCTGTGAATCAGTGTAAATTCCCTGCAATAAAGACAGTGGAAAACAGTTTCACACCTCTCTGTCATTTTTATAGCAGCTGCTGTGCTTCTGGCATCATCATGACTAATTACCCATATAAGATTGTCAGTGGTACCTGACAGTATAAACTGCAGATTTCTCTGTGTCTGTGGTATTTCATGTAAGTAGAGACAAATTCCTGTGCAAAGCATGTGAGAAGTTAAACTTAATAAAAGTGATGGTCTTTCCCTTCCTTTGATTCCAAGCAAGGGACATGAAGGTTTAATAATAGAGAAGCAAGTTTCTGTTACATACATAATACTAGAATCATATTATAGGGAGAAAGGCAACCTAAGGGTTGAGTTAAACTGTAGGAAAAGATGGACTTTTCCTTTATGGCATGTAATAACGGAGTGTTAAAAGATCATGCTGATTTTACATGAAATTAGACAAAAGCAGTAGAAATGAACCAGTGGTCCTCCAAAGAAGACTTGATTTGTACAACAAAGAAAATATTTTCTTCCAGAGATCTAATCCTTTCAGGTAATGAGTGTCACATGGTAGAGAGATAGTGGGCAAAAGTCCATAAAGCCCCTGTGATGTCTGTTATTGCCTGATGGAGGTAAGCCCACAAGAATCTATTTCCTCTAATTGGACAATACCATCTGTGAGAATGAGAGATAGACTGGCAAAAATGTAAAGAATCTTTTGTGCAAAGTTAAGTTGATGAGATTTTAATCTTGCTGGTTAGCTCAGGCCAGTCTAACATACTGTGCAAAAGACAGGGCCATATCTAGCACAAGGTAAACTAGGCAACTGTCTTGGGCCTCATGCTGGCTGAGGAGGCCAGCCATAAGACATTACATAACAAAAAAAAAAAACTGCTGGGTTACTCAACATTAAAAAAAAAAGAACAGTCCAAAGTGGGCTGAGCTGTTCTTAAAAACAATAGATGTTTGATTTACTACTTGTCATGTGCCTGCATCCTAGCCCAGCTCAAGTCTTTCATTGTCAAATGTTTTGAGCCAATGAGATGGGACACAGAGCAAATGAGAAAATGTCCAAGAAAATGGCACAGGATTTTCAGATGAGCACTATGATTTTTAGCTGAGCACTGTCTCGAGCGAACGGGAAATGGCAACAGTATTAGATGAAGCGAGCTGTAATTCAAGAAACATGAGTCACAGAGTGTTAATAGTAGCAGCAGCAATGAAAATAGATTAGGAGTCAGTCAGTGCAATGAAGCAAGCTTACTTTATATTTTAAGAGACCAGGTACCACTACATTTTTAATGCCTGTGAAATGGGACTGAGTCAAAGGGAGTGTTCATAGTAATCTTGTGTGTGTGTGTGTGTGTGTGTGTGTGTGTGTGTGTGTGTGTGTGTGTGTGTGTGTGTGTGTGTGTGTGTGTGTGTGTGTGTGTGAGTGTGTGAAATGTCACATTTAGTGGGGACTGTCTAGTTAAGTGGCTTACACACAGTCAAACCCATCCTGTACCTTAGCTGCAGGAGACAAGAGACTTAATTCTCCACTCTAACTGCTAGACCTCCCTTAACTTTTTTTTTTGTAAATCATTGAGGATTACAGTCTCTCATTAGAGTTTTGTTGTGGTTGATAAAATGCACATTGTTGCAAAACCAATTGTTCTATTCATTTTAAGAGATTTAGAATAATCTGCTATTTGTCTCCAGTATTGTCAAGATGTTTGTCCTGTCCTTGAGTACATCACTTAATCAAACGGTGCTTTGGATCAACTAGAATTTTTAACTAGGGTCTTCAACTTGCAAGCTTAGCAATCACCTATGAATCAGAGTAGTTATGGTGTAAAGGAAGGAGCTTAATTGCAGTAAGTAGGAGCATCATCATATCAGCCATGTTCTTTGGATGCGGTCTTCGGTTTCCTTAATGTTGACAGTGTGTCTTTATCTAGTTGTGAATAAACTGGACAGCATGAAGTCTATTGGGTTTAATGTTAAAAGTTTAACTCTGAATATATCTTTAATTCAGCTTGTTTTTTGCAGGCATACAAGGGCCTGTTAATTTACTTGGATGCCTAATAAATAGTAAGTAATGGATTGTTTCTGCTACAACAGTTTGTCTGTCATATAATGCAGATGAGTAAGGCTATAAGCTGCTAAAGATCTGCTTCCTATACATGGTTTGATTCCCTCAGATTTAATTTGTCTTTTGTCTAACAAGTTACTTCACCAAACAGTACTGCTGGCTTGCTCCTGAAAAGGGACACTTGTGTCCAGTGGGTTTTCCAAGGCTGCTTGCAAATACTTTGCATGTTTGTCTTTTGAATTCATGCACCCTTCACATAGATGCTTATTAGTACTTCACTATATGCTATCTGAGTATGAATCCTAGCATATCTCTTGTAGTATAATGGGTTACCAGATACATTTATTTATTTATTTGACATTTGTTAACTAGGAAAGTCCAACTGAGCAATAGCCCTTTTTCAGCGGAGGCCTGGGGAGAAAAGCTCCGCAACAGTATAATGTTACAAGCAGTATACAGAACACAGTAAGAAACAGACAAAACAGCAGATGAAACATATCTGGGTTGAAAGAGCTCTCTAATGTTGCAAGATTACAATATCAGTAGATAAAGCACAATAAGGCAAATTGCAGAATTACAAGAACTATAGATAAAGCACAATATAACAGACATTACAGTGAATGAATGATAGTAAAACAATATATTGAGGAACATAATAAGTAGTACATGATATGTCTAGGGAACATAACTAATATAGTAGTTTGTAGAAACTTTGAATGAAACGTATTGAGTGAGTGCTAGCTTAGTAAGAAAGGAGAAGACAAAGGTTAGTTTTGGTCAGTGGAGCAGTTACTGGGAGGAGGTTAGTAAAGAATATATTATGTACAAGTTACATGCCATTGGTAGCCAGTAAAAGAAGGAGTTGGAAGAGGGGGATTGGCGGAATAAGTAGGAAGGATGTGAGTATAGATAAAGAGTGAAAGGAAGGAGTGATTGTGTGGAGGGGGTTCAGGGGGGGGTTGCAGAGACAAGTCTTGGTGCTATGTTACTGTTCCTTAAGGGTTCCTTTGAAAGCTGTGGTGTTACTTAATTCTTTCATGGCTAGGGGAAGCCGATTCCAGGATACAGCTGGGAGGTAGCTGTAGAGGCTTTGGCCAATAGATTTTTTGCTTTATAGATTTCTAAGAGGTTTTGGTCAGTGCTCCTAAGGTGTCTAGTTGGAGTATAATGACAGATGATAGAAGAAATGTTAGGGCAGAAGGAGGGTTTATTGAGAATGGAGTGATTGACAAGTAGTTGGGATAGGCGACATTGTTTGGGTAGCTCTAAACAGTTTAATAAGTTGAGAGATTGACAGTGGTGTGAGTTTGAGGGTAGGTTAGTAGCAAATCTGGCAATTTTGTTGAAGGTGGATTTGAGCATGGTAAGTAGGAAAGACTGGATGTTAGTCAGGATTTGGGACCCATAGAGGAGGTTTGGGAGAAGGAAGGCATGTGCAAGAGAGAAATTCGGGAATCCTTAGTAAGAAATTTTTTATTCATGTAAAGTAGTTCACGTTTTTGGTGAGTTTTATTTAAATGACTGTGGACATGTAGATTAAATTTAAGTTGGTCATCTATGATGACCCTGAGGAGTTTAGTGTGTGTCTCCACCTTAATAGTAGTGTTGTTTAGAGAAGTAATACTGAAGGTAGATTTTGAATGGGATGGAGATTTAGTAAGGAATAGATGAAGTTTGGTCTTTTTTGGATTTAGTATAAGTTGATTGTGGATAGCCAGTTTTCAATGGAGTTAAATGAGTTTTGAGTAACGGTGTGCAGGTCTGAGAGATTACTGGAGATAAAGATGATGATAGAGTCATCTGCGTACTGAATGAGAGAAGAATTAGGACAGGAAGTGTGGAGGTTGTTAGTGAAGATGTTAAATAAAAGAGGGTCAAGGATAGACCCTTGAGGAACCCCCATTTGACAGACTGCAATCTGTCTGAGATGTAGCTAGAGAACCAGGAGACAGTAGGAGGAGAGAGGTTAAGTTCGGAGAGTTTGGAGAGGAGCAAGTTGTGAGAGCTTTAGAAAGATCTAGAAAGAGACATGAAGCAAGTTTGTTTTAGTATCTAGTGAGGGATATCGTGTTAGTAAAGGAAATGAGGGCAGTGGAGGTACTGTGGTAGGGGTGGAACCCATGTTGGGTAGGGTAAGTAGGTTTTCCTTAAAGTAGGTAGTCCAGTAATTGCCTGTGTATGCACTTTTCACGTATTTTGGAGAGAGGAGACATTATAGCTATGGGTCTATAATTCGAAATATCAGTGGAATTGCCACCCTTGTGAAGTAAGATGGTGTAGAATTGTTTCTAAAGTGTGGGAACTGTTGATTCAGATATAGAGTGGTTGGTAAGAACAGAGATGGGGAGCGCGATGGAGGAAGCAGCTAGTTTCAGAAAGAGTGGAGGGAGGTATCTCCCGAAGGAGAGCATGGCTTGAGCTTGCTCATTTTCACTAAATGTGAATTTCAAGGGAAGAGAAGTTTACTGTTTCTCATGCTGTCTATTTTCAATGTGAGTCTTTTGTTTTGTTTAGAAAATGACTGTCAATGTTTATCTCTGTAAAATCAAAAATACAAGTTTTAAATGAAATTAAAATTTCTGTGATAATTGTAAAAGTAAGGAAGAAAATAGTATGTACACTGACATGTTTGAACAGTGTTTATGAAAATTGGGGAGAGACAGACAAGTAATGGGATACTGGCATGGCTGGCAGGGGCCTGATTCATTAACCTGCATAAGGTTCCATTTAACTATAATCTGGCTCTGTTGACTCTGGACGTATATGATCTTCTGCATCCATTATGTAGACATTGTTGCATTTTAGTATGATACTGTCTTGTCTACAAGATCAGACTGTTAAAGATTTCAGCATTCAGTTAAAAACTTACCCCAACAGTTAACAAAGAGAGCTTTGACTTATGCTTCCTGCGGCAAGGGTTCAGGGTTTGAACCTTTCCACCTTTATTTACCTACTGTGTGACATTAAGCAAGTCACTTAACCAGACAGAGCTTTGGAACAATTGTAAATGTGGGCTAGGTTCATTAATGCTCTTCAGGACTGTATGCCTATTAACTATGAATCTGTTGTTGTTTGCCAGCGATTTCTTATTGCACAGCTGATATAGTTCTGGAAAATATCACCAGTACACCATTTTTAATGTAATTAGACAGTTTATTCTTTAAAGAAAAACTCCACCCTCTCATACAGTTTAACTCAATTGTTAGGTTTCTTTTCTCCCTACAGTATGGTTTCAGCATTGTGTATGTACCAGAAACCTGCTTGTAGTTTTTAAAACTTTTATTTCCTTGCATTGGAGTCAAAGAAAGGGAAAGCCCACCTACTTTTTTAAACTCAACTTCTCATATACTTTGCAGAGAAATTTGTCTCCACCTGCATGACATACCATAGAAACAGTTAAATATGTAGTTTACCCTGTCAGGTACTGCTGTCAGTCTTAGATGGGTAATTAATCCTGCTAATGTCAGAAACACAGCAGCTAATATAAAAAAAGACAGAAAGCTGTAGAATTGTTTCCACTGTTTTTATTGCGGAGGGGAGGAGAGCTTAACATCCCCCTTTCATAGCAAAACAAAGCAATTAGATCAGTGAGGGGTTTAAAGGCAATTGTCAACTCTTCTGAC
This sequence comes from Protopterus annectens, assembly GCF_019279795.1. NCBI lineage: Eukaryota > Metazoa > Chordata > Ceratodontiformes > Protopteridae > Protopterus > Protopterus annectens. Next base: position 822,254,128 of record NC_056726.1, read on the forward strand.
AAATTTACATAAGCAGCAACACAGTATTGAAATTCTAAGCTTTAAATGTTATTTATAATAGTTTGTGTTAAGATAACTTAAGAGTAATAGCAAAGATTTCATATCTGGTACATGCAGATCCATTGTAAGAGATTCCCACTGACTTTGAGTCAGTCCTTCCATTGTCAGAGAGCAGCCATAATATACAGCTGAATTTACTTTAAGGTGCTGCAGTAGCGTTGTCGCCTCACAGTAAGACTCAGTCCGGTTCGATTCTCAGCTAGAGCGTCTTCTGCGTGGAGACATGCGTGAATGGGCGTACCTTCGTTGAAGGTTGTGCGTCAGGGCTGGTAACTCGGCATGTAAAAATCAACTACCAATCATTAGCGGACGGAGTTCGCTGGCGACTAACCGAAAAGCCGGAAGACACAAACAATACATTTACTATGTGCCCTTGCATTAAGAACAACAAGAAAAGGTAATCAGAAGTACATAAGTGTGTTTAAATGCACACACACACACACACACACACACACACACACACACACACACACACACACATGCTTTTGTACAAATTTACTTTATATACATACACATATACAGAAACACATGCGCGCACACACACACACACACACACATATTATATATATATATATATATATATATATATATATATATATATATATATATATATATATATATATATAGTGTGTGTGTGTGTGTGTGCAATATGCGTGCATAAAATAAATTATTTATAATAAACATAGTACAGTTAAGTATTATTAATGTATACATTCTAGTAAATGTTGCTCAGTGATTTACTTGGTCACTGTCACACACTGGCTATGTGTTCCACATGCAATCTTGGTCAATGTCTTTCTCTAAGTATTTTTTATTTGCATTGATAAGTGCATTTAATAATTGTTATTATCTTTGCCAGTGTAGCTTATGTTGTGGCTGAAAAGGGTCCTGGGACCAGTTCTCTTTCCTGGTTACCAAAGTATAAATAAATATGAAACAGAATAAAGGAGGGGGAACATGACAGAAATAATTGAGGAATTAGTAAAGCATATTTTTTAGTCAGCATCACATTCATGAGAGAGAAAAATCCTCCCACTGAAGGCATTGGGAAGTAGCAGACAGACTAAGTTTAGAGTCCTACTACTTGTCACTTGTAAATGTACAGCAAGGATTATTTACTGCAGTGACAGTTTTCACACCTCAGTATGAGAGTATGGGGGAGGGTTTATCACGTTTGTTAGGACTACAAAAGACTCTTACAAAAAAAATGTTTTTTATCTGCTTTCGTTTGCTGCAAGTAGCTAATAGCTATTTATAACACAGAACAAGCTCTGGCAGACAGATAAATGAGGCTCAGTCAGGTAAACAGAGAATCAGCTCTTTTACAGACGGTGTGTTTAGATGACAGTGCTTCACAGTCCTGCCATTATATTTTAATGGCATGAGAAAACAGCACCACTTATGTCTGGCATGCGTCATATAAAGAAGACTTGAAATGTATTCTGGGAAGAAGGAAGAAAAGCAAGAAAATAAGATCACGTTACCAAGGCAGGCCCCATCATCCGCCATTTTGAGAGAAACACATTAAAATTGTAAAAGAAGCACTTGGAGTGATTTTGAGGCATTAAAATAGCTCAAAAACAAAGATAGCCTGTACATCAATACCTCATAGTGTTAAGGATAACTTAGTGCATTTAAACATAAAGGTTTATATTTCTTATTTCTGCTACCTTATCGTTCATTTATAACTGCTCCAGATCTCAACGCAGTTGTGCACAAGCTCTCTGTCTCCACTCACGTCACTCAAACAGATAGAGAGAATGTGCACAATTGCAGAACTGAAGAAAACATAAATTAAAGGTAGGCAGTACTAATATTCAAGCCATATTCTGTTTTTTAGAAGGTTTATATAGATTAGAATAGCATATATCACACAATAATGGGTATGATGGGATTAAGAACATGTGCAAATACAGTTGAAGACACTTGAAGTAAGGGCCATACATACTATCACCTTACAAAGGTACTAAACTATTTTGAACGGGGTAAGAAGAGGTCAGGGATGATATCGAGGACTATATATATATTGAAATAAAGCACATCTGAAGTGCATAAATTGATGTAAGAAACAGAACAGCATTACGTGAAAAACTTTTCAAAAGCAAACTTCACGTTACTTAAGATCGAGGTGGGAAGTTTCAAAGCCCCCATGATAAAGGATAATGTTGTCCAAGCTGCAAAATCCTTTACTAATACACTCTACGGGCACCTACAAGAATGCATGGATCATGCTATCTCAAACAAAACCAAGACTCCCTCCTCCAAGAAAAGGAAACCAGACTGGTGGACACCTGCCATAAACAAGCTATACAATAGAAGGAGGAAACTAGTACAGAAAAGAGTAAAATCCCAAGAAGGGAAGACATCCCTGATCAGTATCAGCAGGAAACTACATTCCCTCATAAAATCATCCAATGCTAGCTTCGAAAGAAAAATTGCCATGGACTACAAAGATAACCACAAGGCATTCTATAGCTATGTGAAGAATCTAAGTGGCAATTCTCAAATCTGCTCAGAGTTAATGCAGAATGGCACAAAATACACTGAACTGACCGATATAGCCAACATCCTGGCAGACAGGTTCAGTGCAAACTTCACTCTCTTCTCACTCCCAAAAGGGCCCATAACTATACCAGAAGAATGTAGTGCCCCTGAAATCACAGACAGGTTAAAACAGCCCTCTCCAAAGCCAAAAACACAGCATCAGTGGTACCGGACAGTGTCCCAGGCTGCGTCCTACACAAGCTCAAAGATGAACTAACCCCTCACCTAAACACACTGTTTAAACACAGCCTCTCCACAGGCTACATGCCCACAGAGTGGCGCACAGCAATGGTTATTCCACTCCACAAAGGTGGAGCCACAATGGACCCGGGAACTATCGCCCTATAAGCCTGACTAGCTTGGTCTGCAAAGCTATGGAGCACATCATCATGGATCTCATTAACAGAGATATTGGAAACCTCCAAACACTGGACCCTACGCAGTTCTGCTTTATTAAGGGAAGATCATGCCTCCTAAACCTGGTGGACTTCTTTGAAACAGTTACCAAGGCTATAGATGAGGGAAAGGTGGTCCACACAGCCTACCTAGACCTTGCAAAGGCCTTCGACACCATTCCCCACTCAGGTATTATAGACAAGCTCAACAGCCTGAACATAAACCCCTACATCACGAGATGGGTTGCCAACTGGCTCCACGGACAGAACCCACATGGTAAGAGTTGCGGGAGCTAGGTCTGACTCTAAACCGGTTACAAGTGGCTCTCCCAAGGGATCAGTCCTAGGACCCCTCCTGTTCGACATATACTTCTCAGAGGTACAGACAAGCACAGGAGGACTATGGCTGACCAAGTTCGCAGACAACTGCAAACTATGGGCTATAATTGACTCTCCAGCTGACACAGACATCCTGCAAAAGGGTCTCACTGAGACAGATACCTGGTGTTAAAACCATGGCCTCAAGCTAAATGCCAAAAAGTGCAGTCATCCCCTTTGGAAAAAAACAAAGTACCCACAAACTACCACACAGGTGGTAGCCCTCTAAATATGGAAGACGTAATAAGGTATCTGGGGACCCAAGTAGATAATAACCTCTCCTTTGATAATCACATTGCCAAAGTGGTTAGAAAATCCTTCTATGTGGCCCACCTAATCACAAAAGGGTTTGCATCCAGATCCATAGAGGTCATTGGGCCCATCTATGAATCACTCATCAGACCCATCATAGAGTACAATGTCCCATTTGGGATGTACCTTACAAGACACCTGCAACAACTGAAAAGACCACAGAAGTACCTCACCAAGAGAATCACTGGCCTCAAGCAGATGCCCTATGCAGCTCGAGTGAAGAAACTCCAGCTGTACTCAGTTGCATACTGCCTACTCAGGGGTGATCTCTGCCTGACATGCAAAGCCATGTCCAACCCAGAATTGATGGACATGCTCCACCTAAAGAAAACCATATCCCCTTGAGCCACACGCTCCAGGGATCTAAACCTCACCACAACAATAAATAGGACATGCTGGAGGGATAAATTCCTGTCCCAGAGACTTCCCATGCTTTGGAACAAGATTCCAATCTACATTAGGCAGAGCTCCTCGCTAACCCTCTTCAAGAGAAACCTTGATGAGTGGATGGGAAACAGAAAGTTTACCCCAGGGATCACTTCAATGGGTTTGCTGGACAGAGGCACAGGGAACTAATCTAAGGGGGTGGCGAAAGCCAACACATTCCGGCTAGGCTTATAAATGCCTTCTGGCAGATAGCTTAGTACCTACCTATGAACCTATGAACCTATGTATATGATATGATATGCTTTGCCTTATAGAGTACTTTATAGATAGGAGCAATACATATTGTACTAAGGAAAGCATTTTTTGCATGTTTCTAATGATGTGCTTCTGTATACTTATGTTCTTAATTTTTGAATATTTTTATCATTTTTATTTGTTTTATATTTGAAAAATTAGTGGTTTTAATAAGGGGGCTTTAGTAAAAATGTATACATTATATAGGCCTTATACATGTATAAAATGTATAAGTCTGCTTTTGCAATATTGAAAGCTGTGGTTTTTAAGAAGTTTTTATGTATAAAATATAGAGTGATGGGGAACATATGCATAGCTAATGAGAAGGGAGAGTTAAGTTTTGATGATGCATATAGTAACATGTGATTCTGGTTTACCAATAGTGAGTGTGTCCTGTGTTTAAATGAATGAAAATTTTTGTTTTCTGGTTATATGGTCTGAGGAAGCCACCAGGAAGGTGGTGAAAGCACTTACTTTTTTGTACATTAATAAATTATATGTGTGTGGAGCCATACATCTTGCGACCATTTTATTTCTTTTTCATAAACAGTGTATTGATTTTATACGGCTGCACATTTATCTGCTTGGTATTTTTCTCTGTTTTAAATTCAGCTGTGTATTATGATTGCCATCAATGGTCACATTCCCTTTGTGGACTACAAAATGCTCATGCAATCTACCACTGTAAGGACTGACACAGAGTCAGTGGAAATCTCTTACCATAGCTCTGCACATACCAGATATGCATCTCCTTCTGGGAGGATGTCACAAAAAAAGCATAAAAGAGCTTTTTATGAACATTATCAGTGCTCCTAGTTGATAGGGGTGCCCCTTCTCCTTCTTTCTGCAATTCTGTCCTGTGTGTGTGTGTCTGAGTGTGTGGGGTGGGCCTTGAAAATGGTAAATGTCTTGATACTTTGTTGCTGCTTATATAAATTTGTTAGAAGAGGTGACAACTGCCTTTAAATCCCTGACTTATCTAATTGTTTTGTTTTGCTATGAAAGGGGAATGTTCATAGGTTCATACTAGGCTATCTGCCCTGGGGCAATTATAAGCCTAGCCCGATTCTGTATGGCTTACGCCACCCCTTGATTTGAGTATACTGTGCCCTTTTTAAGGTTTAGTTTACTGTGCCTCTGTCTAATAGTGACATGGGAGTAATCCCTGGGACAAACCTATGATCCCCCATCCACCTATCGAGATTCTTCTTGAAGAGATTCAGTGAGGTGCTCTGCCTCACATGAACTGGAATTCTATTCCAGAGCGAAGGGAGCCTCTGGGTTATGAACCTGTCCCTCCAGCAAGTTCTATTTATTTCTGTGCTTAGGTTCAAGTCCCTCGAGCGTGTGGCTCTAAGGGATTTAGATTTACTGAGGTGGAGCATGTCCATTAATTCTGGATTTGACATAGCTTTGTATGTCAGGCATAGATTGCCTTGAAGTAGGCGGTATGCAACTGAGTAGAGCTGGAGTTTTTTAAACCGAGCAGCATATGGCATCTGTTTGAGACCCTTGATCCTCTTGGTGAGATACTTTTGGGGTCTCTCTAATTGCTGCAGGTGTCGGGTAAGGTACATCCCAAAAGGGGCATTGTATTCTATGATGGGCCTTATGAGGGATGAATAAAGGGGCACAATTACTTTTCTTGATCTAGATGTGAAACCCTTCGTGATGAGATGGGCTATGTAGAAGGTCTTTCTAACCACTTTAGCAATGTGGTTTTCAAAGGAGAGATTGCTATCAACTTGGGTCCCCAGGTCCCTAATAACTTTTTCTGTACTTAATGGGTTTCCGCCTATGTGGTAATTTGTGGGCACATTGTTTTTGCCAAAGGGTATGACTATACAGTTTTTGGCATTTAGCTTTAAACCATGGCACTGGCACCAGTTATCTGTCTCTGTGAGACCTTTTTGAAGGATGTTTGTGTCAGCTGGAGAGTCGATTATGGCGCCCAGTTTGCAGTCATCTGCAAACTTGGTGAACCATAGTCCTTCCATGTTTGCCTGTACCTTGGAAGAGTATATACCGAACAAGTGTGGTCCCAGGACAGAACCCTGTGGGATGCCACTTGTGACTGGTTTTGAATCTGACATGGCTCCAGCAACTCTCACTCTGTGGGTTCTGTCATTGAGCCAGTTTGCGACCCATCTTGTGACATAGGGGGTTATATTTAAGTTGGATAGCTTATCTATGATGCCCGAGTGGGGTATTGTGTCAAATGCCTTTGCAAGGTCCAGATAGGCTGTGTGGATGACCTTCTCTTCATCTGTGGCTTTGGTGGCTGTTTCGAAGAAGTCAACCAGGTTCAAAAGGCAGGATCTGCCCTTGACAAAGCCGAACTGGGTAGGATCTAGTGTCTGTAGGTCCCCAATGTCTTTGTTTATGAGCTCCATGATGATCCTCTCCATAGCCTTGCAGACTAAGCTAGTCAGGCTTATGGGGTGATAGTTTCCAGGGTCCGTAGAGGCTCCACCTTTGTGGAGTGGGACCACTGTTGCTATACGCCATTCTGTGGGGACATATCCTGTAGTGAGGCTGAGATTGTATAGCTGTTTTATTTGAGGGATTAGTTCCTCTTGGAGTTCATGTAGGACGCAACCTGGGATGCCATCTGGTCCCATGGAAGCAGTGTTTTTTGCTTTGGAGAGGCAGCCTTCACCTGAGCATCAGAGATGTTTGGGAGGCAGCCCTCTGCCGGGATAGAAACTTGCTTTTTTGGGGGTGGAGAAGTTTGCACTGAACCTGTCTGCCAGGATATTGGCGATGTCTGTGGGTTCAGTGTATTTTTTGTCATTTAGAATCAACTCAGAACAAGTCTGGGAGTTGCATCCCAGGTTCCTAACATAACTGAAAAAGCCTTATGATTGTCTTTGGTGTCCTGTGCAATTTTTCTCTCGAAGCTGGCCTTGGAGGATTTTATGAGGGATCGTAATTTTTTGCTAGTACTGATCAGAGATGCCATCCCTATTAGGGATTTTGCTCTATCATGTAGTAGCTTCCTCCTTCTGTTGTACAGTTTATTTATGGCAGGGGTCCACCAGACTGGACGCCTGCCTTTGGATGATTGGGTCTTGATTTTGTTTGGGATAGCATGATCCATGCATTCCTGGAGATGTCCATAGAATGCGTTTATATAGGATTCTGCAGTTTGGGCTGTAGTTTCCACTGGCCCTGGGGCCTTGAAGGATTCCACTTTGGTTTTGAGAAGTGTGAAGTTTGCTTTTGAGAAGTTTTTTACTGTGGTTTTCTGGGCTGGGGGTAGGGTCGGGATGTGGACATCCAGTGAAATTAATTTATGGTCTGATCTTACCAATGAGGGATATACTTCTGGTGTGGAGCATAGAGTGCCCATGTTGGTAATGATCAGGTCTAGTATGTTGTCCCCTCTTGTGGGAGTGGTGACTAGTTGTTCCATAGCATTTGAGTTTATAATTTCCAGGAACCTTTGGGCTAAGGTGATTGGGCTTGAGTAGTGCTCCCAGTCAATGTTTGGGTAGTTGAAGTCTCCCAATATAATGGTGTTCGGAGAGATCTTCCTGTTCTCCAATGTTTTCAGGAAAGCTGAGTGGGATTCCTGACTTTGAGAGGGTGGTCTATAGGATGCTATAAACTGAAAAGCAGTCTTGCCCACTGTTAGTTGCACATGGATGGTCTCCGATACTTCGTGCAATGCCACTAACCTGGAGGTGTGGATATCCTTGATAAATATGGAAACTCCCCCTCCTTTTGTGGTTCGGTCTGGGTTTTGGGGCCGAAAAGCATGATATGAGGTATAGCCTGGTAGTGCTGGGGTGCTCTCTGGAGCCTTGAACCAGGTTTCTGTCACTGCACAGATATCGATGTTCTCCATACTGAGGAGAGCTTTGAGTGCGTGCATCTTGAGGTTAAGACTTCTGGCGTTAAGCAGCATTACCCTTAGTTTCTTGTTCCTTGTGCTGTCTATGGGGGTTCCTCCTCTCTGCAATAAAAACAGTGGAAAACAGTTCCACAGCTTTCTGTCTTTTTTATGTCAGCTGCTATGTTTCTGACATTAGCAAGACTAATTGCCCATTTAAGATTGACAGCAGTACCTGACCGGGTAAACTACAAATTTAACTATGTCTATGATATGTCATGCAGGCGGAGACAAATTCCTCTGCAAAGTATGTGAGAAGTTAAGCTTTAAAAAAAAAGTAGGTGGGCTTTCCCTTCCTTTGAATCCAATGCAAGGAAATGAAAGTCTTAAAAAAGTACAAGCATGTTTCTGGTACCTACACAATACTGAAACCATATTGTAGGGAGAAAAGAAACCTAAGATTAAATTAAACTGTAGGAGAGGGCAGAGTTTTCCTATAAGAGCAGCAGGCCCGGCATTTTTGGATAATACACTAAAATACACAGTTGTTTGCCAGCAGCAACCTCTGCATAAGTAATAATTCTATTTAATGTGGAATTAGTTAGATGACCTTTACTTCTGCAGAGTTTCTGCATATTAACTTAGCATATAAAATCAGGTGGTTAATATTTTTATGCTGTCATAAAAACTCTTTTTTTTTTTAAAACTGTGCTGCACATTGCTGGATTTTACAGTGTGATGCCAGTGATTTTTATACAGTTTCATGCACTTCACCCAAAAAAGTACATGTAATATATTCCTTCATAACAATATGGGCTGTATGCAGTCAACAAAGTGGCTGTAACTCTTGATGGAGGTGAGGGCTGTCTGTGAATGAAAGTATCTATGCTTCAACCATCTGGTCATTTTTAAACAATCTTTAATCTGACTTTTCAAAGTGTGTATATGTGTGTGTGTGTGTGTGTGTGTGTGTGTGTGTGTGTGTGTGTGTGTGTGTGTGTGTGTGTGTGTGTGTGTGTGTGAATTAAGTTAGAATACTTTGTTAAAAGTGTATTTGTGTGAAATAAATTAGTATATTTGATTAGGATCATTATTATTGTTACTAATTTTTTGTCACAAACATCTGAGAAGGATGCAGTCAACAATCTAGTGATAATTGTTGAGTTTGGGAGAAGTCTGTGGATAAAAATGACTGATCCTGCTGAGTCATTAGTCTGTCTTTGCAGGACTAGTGTGCATTTGTGTAAAGAAAATTGGAGTACTTTACTGTGACCATTTTTATCACAATTGGACATTTGAGGTGTACGCATTCAATAAAGTGGCTGTAAATGGTGTGTATGGTTATTGGCTGATTATAATAAAAGCAATTTGAGTGGCTTTTTATGGTTGAAATATTCTGAAATGTGTAGTTTTGTCATTATTGATTCATACATTTTGGTTCACCACTTACGGGGAAATGTTAAAAACTACAAATTTAAAACACTCTAACAAATGTTGTTATATTAAATAAGAAATATAATTTAAAACATTCAAGAAGGTGAAAAAAGCACACATGCATTTATGCACAGCCAACAGTTTGAAAACAGCCTGGGGCCCAAGGCACATTCAATCCACCACTGGAGAGAGGTATTTTCAGTGAATGCAAGTCTCAATGTCTTCACAATATAGGTTTCAAGGGAAGATAAATTTACTGTTGCTCATGCTAAGTCTGTTTTCAGTGTGAGAAGTGTTTTATTTTATTCAGTGAATGGACATCAGTGTTTGTGCTATAAAATTTGAAATAAAAGTTTTTAAATTTAAATCCAAATCTCAAAATCAATGTAAAATTAAAGAATTAAATAGTATGCACACTGACATGTTTACATAGTGTTTATAGTAATTGGGGGAGATACAGTCAAGTAATCGGACACTGGTGTGCCTGCTGGGAGGGGGTGGTCCATTACTCTGCCTAGGGCCCCATTTGATCATGATCTGGTTATGCCTCCAGGCAGCATCTATAAATTTCACTATTATGTGGTAGACCACTGTTACTTGTGCATCAGGCTGGGTTGAAGGTTGTGTAGAGATTAGCACCATAAACCAAGTAAGAGATTCCTCTAAGGCTGTCACTTCAGTATATGAAAGCGATTCTGAGGGCTGGGATGTTTTTTTCTAGTAAGAGTAGTGTGTCCAAGTTGTTGGTTTAACTTCTGATGTTGGAGTTCTAAATTCTTACAAGAATAATCCATATTTGAGTTCAGCAGGATGCTCAGATTACAGTGATCTTAATACTGATGATGCTGTGTGGCTAACTCCATATCACAGTGAAAGGCTTTGGGAAATCACAAACAGTATGAGTTCTGCAAGGGCAAAATTAATTTTGTTTGTTCCTGATTACTAAATGAAAGATATCTATATCTGTAGATAGACAGAGATATATTTCCTTTTATTTTAAACTGGTGACTGCATTGCTTCCATTTTGTGGTTGTTCACAGTGGTGTACTGTTATTTTTGTTAATACTGAGTGACAGCAATATGTGTATGGGTAAAGTGTTTTTGCTGCAGTTAAGAAATTAGGAATGAGTGTTGTAATGATCCTTACAGCAACTTTGCCTCATGCATGATTACACACACACACACACACACACACACACACACACACACACACACACACACACACACACACACACACACACACACACAGACATGGGTGTGTATACACACACACGCGCATGCACGCACACACACACACACACACACACACACACACACACACACACACACACACACATTAAAAGTTGCTCTTGGGCAAAGGAGTGAAATTTGATGTGTTAAATTCTTCTGATGTAATGTGAACCTTTTTTTAACTTCTGAAGAAAATGTAGTACAAAATTGCATCACAGGTATGTTGTGCACTTTATGAGTAAACAAAGGTTTATGCCTGAAACTATTTGGAGGGTGACTGAGAGACAGTGGAATGATGAATGCTGGGAGAAGATCACAGAGATAGATTGTGATTTGCGCATGCGAGTCACATGTGAAGTATGCAATGGTATTGTGTTAAAGTTTCATGTGTGTGTGTGAAACCCCAGTCAGAGATATTCTGCAATATTCTAGACAGTGCAGAGGTAAGCACAGCACATTGCACTAACATCAAATCTTGGCTTAGAAACTAAACAATATATAAATGAGTAACTGTTTTCACAGTTAATGCCATTTTAAAAACAAACTGCAACAAGCATGAGGTTATCAGCAGTACAAGTCAGAGAAACAACATATATCAACATTGTATAAACATAACAGTATCTCCTTGAAAAGTAGTGCCATGCAAATAGTAAAAATATCCTTTGCAATACTGATTAGATAAGCAACTTGAATGTGAATGCATTTACATAGTTTTTATCCTCTTAGTGTTGAAGTTCTGGAAAAAAATAAGAGCAAGTCTCTGAAAAAAGACTGCCACACCAATATTCCATGTCTAGTCTTTGCTAATGAGAAACTAGACAGCTGGCAATATTAGAAATGACATGTAAGGCACTGGAGAAGAAAGTATACATTAAAATTGTATGCATTCATAAGTAAAACACAAGAGACACCTTCCCACACCTTAGCATAGGGCTACCACTGAATCTGAATACCATGATTTCCTGTCTGCATGCTACAGAGACTGAGGAGAGGACTGAGACATGGGAGATGGTAGAAGGCAGGTAGGCAATGAAAAAGCACATTGGAAACTATTTAAACTTATATATGCAGCAACAATTTCCCTGTCTTGGCCCAATTCTCAGCAAGTGGTGCATGCAAACAGTTAAAATATGAAGACAGATAAACACTATAGTGCATAAAGCAGCAAGTAGTAGTTTTAATACTCATAACAAGGACAGGTGCCATTACCAGATTGTTCATGGTAAGAATCTAAAAAAAAAAAACAAAAAAAACAAGTTATGTTCCAGAACATTTGCCTGATGTCATCTTTCAACATTTTGGTGAAGATTTTGATATTAATAGGAGATCCAATTCTGGCAGGAATATCTAGTTAGAAAATAGGGTACTGATGGATAAATTATTGCTTCTTGATTCTGAGAAGAGGTGAAGAAAAGCTAAAGTAATTTGAAAGAATGTGGGGGATGTTATACTTTCTCACAAGATTGGCAATCGAAGTTTGTATGAGTTAAGGAAGCTCAAAAGTTTAGGAAAACATCTAACAGGTCACTGTGCAGGTGGGTGAATGGGTAATCATTAAGTCTGCAAAATGTGAGTTAGTGATGCTCAGACAAAGGTGATAGTAAAGCAGACAGATGTTGGATAGGAGTCTCTGATTTTGACTGGTTGCAGCAGAATGCAGTAGCTCCAAGTGAGACACAGCATTCTAGAATGAGAACTCACTTTAGTGTTATCATCTCTTGGACACTCTCAGTACATTGATTCTGTTTGTGATATTGACAAATTAATTTGCTATCCAAGAAGGTAGATGCACATACTATAGGGTGGTATAGCATAAATGAGCAGTAGCACCTGTAGTAGTGGTAGGTATGCAGGGCCGGACTTAGCTGAAATGGCGCCCTAGGCGAAGTAGTGCTCCGGCGCCCCTTAAGCTCCACCCACGCCATACTCATGATACACCCCTATTTGAGCCACACCCACAGATATATCACTCCCCATGAAAGCCACTCCAGTTATTTCCTTCAATTTTTTTTAAATGAATGAAAATAAGTTTCTACTGTAATGGGTTTTGCATTACCAAGCATTTTCTGAAAGTTACGAAGCCCAAATTTAATACCAGAGTTTATCTGACAAGTAATAAAATCAAAAATCAGTACCAGCTGAGACACACACACACACACACACACACACACACACACACACACACACACACACACACACACACACACACACACACGCATGCACGGACGCACGCATGCACACACACACAAACATACACGCACACACACACACACACGCATGCACTGACGCACGCATGCACACACACACACACGCGCGCGCACACACACACACACACACACACACACACACACACACACACACACACACACACACACACACACACACACACACACATGTGCAAGCGTACGCACACACACACTATCACACTTAATGCAGTCCCAGCAGGTGCCCAAAGGTGTACCATCAGCTGGCAGGTACCATGCACCCAGGCATATGAGGCTTTCTCCTTTTGATTACAGGACATTTATTGAAGAATGCTTTGATGGTTACATTTCACAGCCCCCCTGCCTTGAACATAAATTTTGGTCTTTCTGTGTCAGGACTGGTATGACAAAAAACAAAGGGAGAAAAAGTACAGTTTTGTACCTACCATAAATGTAGATGTTCGAAGATCCACATTGCTGCAGTCCTTACACTTGGGTAGTCCGCTGTCCTCGGTCGGCCCGAATATCAAAGTATAAGGCTGACGTCGGTCAAGGCGCATTTGTCTGACATCAGGACGTCAGGGTACAAATGCGCATGACCGACGTCATATCCTCAGTCTTTTCTTGCCCCAGATGTCAGAAGACCCTAAAAATAAAGGTCAAAACCAAAAGACAGCAAACCACCAACCAACCACCCTTGCACTAACTATATGTACAATATATACAATATACAATATGTACAACCCACCCACACAACCACCTCTAACTACACAGCGGAAGGAGGGAGGGTAAATTGGACTGCAGCAATGTGGATCTTCGAACATCTACATTTATGGTAGGTACAAAACTGTACTATGTCCTTCATCTCACATTGCTGCAGTCCTTACACTTGGGTAGAATCCCAAAGCAGAGGTAAGGGAGGATGGCTAACTACAAGGAAGCAGGAGCTGCCAAAATGCCCTGCAAAACAGCAGTGGCAAAACCAGCCCTGGATTTAGAGTAAAGTGGCAGGTGATAATGCCTAGAGAAAGTATGCACTGAACTCCAAGTAGCTGCCTCCAAAATATCCTTGGTTGCCACTCCCCTCAAAAAGCTGTTGAAGTGGCAGTAGCCCTAGTGGAATGAGGCCTAATCCCAGCTGGAACCTCCTTGCCATGATGGGAATAACAGAAAGCAATGCAAAACCCAATCCACTTAGAAATAGTTTGTTTTGACACAGGCTTGCCCTGAGAACTCAAAGCAAAAGAAACAAACAACTGCTGAGACTGCCTGAACCCTTTAGTTCTGTCCAAATAATAACGCAACTGCCTGTGTACATCTAAAGTGTGCAAAATCTTTTCCCCTTTATTTTGGGGATTTGCATAAAAAGTAGGCAAATGAATAGTTTGGTTTAAAGCCACACTAGAAACCACCTTAGGCATAAAGGAAGGATTAGTACGTAATGATACCCTATCCTTATGGAAAATCAAGAAAGGCTCAACCGCCATAAGGGCCTGCAATTCAGAAACCCTTCTTGCAGAGGTAATGGCCAACAAAAAAGCAGTCTTCCATGACAAATATTTCAACTCAGAAGTAGCTGCAGGCTCAAAAGGTTGTAGAGTGAGTTTCTCCAACACAAAATTGAGATCCCAAGCAGGAGTAGGAGCTCTTCGTGGGGGTCTTATATTCTTTGCCCCTCTAAGAAATTGCTTGAACAAAGGATGAGAAAACAATGGTGGGCCGCAATCATAGTGAGCTGAAATTGCTGCAGCATGAACTTTAATAGAAGAGAAAGACAAACCTCTGTCCAGTAACTCAGTAAGATATTGAAGAGCCACACACAAATTAGGCTCAGAAACATCAAAATCTTTTGCTGCACTCCAAAATAAAAATCTCTTCCATTTGTCTGCGTACACTTTCCTTGTACTAGGCCTTCTAGCTTCCAAAATAACATTCATAACTTGCTGAGGAAGTGGAGGCCCACTACGGTTCAAAACAGAATATGCCAGGCTGTTAGGTGCAGAGAGTGAAGCTTGACATTGAGCAAATGGCTGTCCTCCTGTGACAACAGGTGTGGAATCGAAGGCAAAGGCCATGGAGGCTTCCGTACCAGACTTCTCAGTAATGGGTACCAGTGCTGTGAGGCCAATCGAGCTATTAAAATCATCCTTGGCTTGTCCTGTCTGACCTTTAGAAGTACCTTTGGGAGGAGAGGCAGAGGTGGAAAGGCATACACATGAAGATTGTTCCAATTGAAAGAAAGAGCATCCACTCTCCAAGCTGTGGGATGAAACCTTTTGTGCAAAACTTTGGCAGCTGATGGTTTATTGGAGAAGCGAACAGATCTATGTCTGGAGTTCCCCATGACACTGTCAATTTCTGAAATACATGAGGATCCAATTTCCACTCGTGGGGATCCATAATTCGTCTGCTCAACACATCTGCTAAGGAGTTCTGTGCTCCTGGCAGAAACCTTGCCTGAAGATTGAGCTGTAAACTGAGAGCAGTCTCCCACAAAATCATTGCTTGCCTGCATAGAGGATAAGAATCGTTCCCCTTGCTTGTTGATGTACCACATGACAGTTGTGTTGTCTGTTAGAATCAACACCTGCCCTGGAAGAAGTAATTCCTTGAAAGCTATTAATGCAAACTGGACTGCTAACATCTCCTTCATGTTGATATGTAGATGTTGAAGTCTGGCAGGCCACTTGTCTTGTATCCACTTTACATTTAGATGAGCTCCCCAAGCTATGTCTGAGGCATCTGTCGTTAAAATCTGACTCGCCTCTGTCCGGGTCACAGAGAGTCCCTTGTTTAGGTGACATTCCTGAGCCCACCACAAAAATTCCTTTTGAATGCAAGGTATTATTTGAATGACAGTGTCCAGATCCTGGCAGTGCTGTGTCCATACATTTTTGAGATACCATTGTAGCTTCCTCATATGCAGTTTGGCATTGGGAAGCACCAGAATACAAGATGCCATGAACCCTAAGGCTTGAAGGACTGTCCTTGCAGTCAGCCCGGACTGATGAGATAGTTGATGGAAGTAAAGGGATAAACTCTTTTGTTTGTCCGGGGTTAAAAAGGCCATCTGGGATGCTGTATTCAGTCTCACACCCAGAAAGCACATGTCTTGAGAGGGTACTAGACTGGACTTTATTTCGTTCACAGAATACCCCAGGCATCTTAGCACTGCTATCACATATTCCAAATGATGAAGAAGCTCTTCCCTTCCTTGAGCCAGAATCAGGCAGTCGTCCAAATAAGGATAGATCTGTATTCCTTTTAGCCTGAAGAAAGCTATCACTGGAGCCAGAACTTTCGTGAACACTCTGGGCGCAGTAGATAAGCCAAAGGGCAATGCAGAGAACTGAAAGTGAGAAGTCCCAGCTCGAAAACGCAGATACTTCCTGCAACTTAGTCTGATAGGAACATGAAGGTAAGCCTCCTTGAGATCCAAAGTTACCATCCAATGATCTTTGCCCAGCAGAGGTAAAAGCTGCTGCAACGTCAACATTTTGAACTTGGGAATGTCCAGATAAGTGTTGAGGATAGATAAATCCAGAACTGGTCTCCACGTGTTCCCCTTCTTTGGTACTAGGAACAGGCGAGAATAAAATCCTAGGCCCACTTCTGGCATAGGGACCGGGTGTATGGCCCCTATTTGGAGCAACAGAGAAACCTGCTTGTGAGCCTCTATTCTTTGTTGAGGAGGAACGTCTGGCATGCCTTTGAAAGGAGGCAAGGTATGGAAATAAAACCTGTAGCCGTGGTGTATGATATCCAATACCCATCTGTCTTGGGTAATTAAACTCCAATTTTCTTTGAAAAGTGCCAACCTTCCTCCCAAAGGTGCTGCCAGACAAGAAGGCTCTGGCAGCTGAAAAGGTAGGTCATTGGGTCTGTTTACGAAAGGACTGACCCCTGCCCTCACCCGAAGACTGTGCAGGAGAACTCCCTGTTCTAGGCCTGAAAGAGCCCTGAGCTCTGCCCCTACCACGTCTAGATCTACCCCTAGACTGGGAATCATAAGAAGGATACGTCCACCCCTTAGTAGGCCAATTTCTACTAAACTTTGGAGGCTGGACCTGCAAAAAATCCTTAACAGTCTGCATAGACTTAGCCTTGTCTTCCATTTTCTTTAAAACTGCCTCAACAGGAGGACCAAACAACATGTCAGATTGTAAAGGAGCATCTAAAATCCTTGTTTTAACATGTTCAGACAAATTTTGATCCCTTAGCCAGGCGTGCCTGCGAAGAACTGACCCAGTGGCAGCCACCCTAGACGAGGCCTGTACAGCATCAAAACCACATTGCAAAGAATGCTTACCCACCTGTTCAGAAACATGTACTAAATCTTGCAACTCTTTACAATCAATACCAACTGCCAGAGCATCAACCTTAGACTTCAATTGTGAAAGGAGATAGTTTTGGTATTTCAACATGTGAAACTGGCAATTCAAAGCCCTCATAGCAAGAGTGGAAGAAGTATAAATTTTCTTTCCCCATCTATCCAAGGCCCTAGCCTCTTTGTCTGCAGGAACCGGATTCTTTACAACAGAAGCCTTAACACCTTTAGGCCCCTGGCTAACAGTTTCTGGGTCCGCCCTAGGACTCTTACAAAGATACTTATGAGCTTCAGGCACCCTGTAATACCTATCCGGCTTAACAGGAGCAGGAGGCAAAGAATCAGGATTAAGAGAAGCCTCCGAAAAACATCTTCCACTACATCCAAAACAGGAGGTATAGCCAAAGGCCTATGCTGGGGTAAAACAAAATTCCCTAAGCCTTTTCCTGGTGTCAGCGAAGTCCTGCCCTTCCCACTTATAATGCTCCCTCATGGCATGAAGAGTTTCTGTAAAAGAAAAATCCTCAGGAGGAGAAGCAGAAGGAGTAGAATCATCCACATCAGAATCAGAATAAGGAGAGTACTCCTGCAAGTCTTCAGCCGAAGACTCTGAAACATCTGAAGCCTGCTCAAAACCCCCAGCTCAGGCTCCATCCTAGGTCTCTTATCAGGAGGGGCATAGAACCCCTAATCAACGTAATCAAATCTTCTGCCATTTTAAGCATATGCTTCTTGGGCACAGTTCCTGAAGAGCTAGGGGTAACACCAACTGAAGCTAAACCTGGCCTGCCCCTGGGAGAAGCCTTTGAAACAGAAGGAGAGGGCCTAGCCACCCTAGGAAGGGAGGGGAGTATAGTAACCTGAGAAGCCCCCTCAGCCTGACTTGCCTCCTGAGAGGCCACATCTTGCAATAATAAAGTCTCACCCTGGGAACACAAAGAAACCTCCGGTGGAGCCACCGGCTCCACCGACACCTCTAAAGAACCGGCGTCCGGTACAGACGGTTCTTCTAACCTAGGCTTAACTGCTTTGTCCTTGCGCTTCTTAGAAGAAGCAGGTGTCGGAGCATCCGACGGCATTTTATAATTGCACCGCTTCCCAAAGACTAACCTTGCACAATCCAACCTTCTCTTTATAGTGCGTTTATTAAATCTAGCACAAGAGCGACAGCCAACAACGTCGTGCTCAGGCCCTAAGCAAGGAATGCACAAAGTATGATAATCTCTATGCGGTATCTGTTTCCCACAAGAAATGCAATTATTGACTTTTTCTGACATCCGGTAAATCACTGAGGCAAGAAAAAACTAAAATATTCCCCAACGGGGTACTTAGCCAACTTTGAACTCGGTCTGAAACTTCGAAATCGAAAAATCTCAGAACGCCAACCGGCACTTGCAATGCTGCTTCTGCATCGGACCATGCGGCAAAAAAGACTGAGGATATGACGTCGGTCATGCGCATTTGTACCCTGACGTCCTGATGTCAGTCAAATGCGCCTTGACCAACGTCAGCCTTATACTTTGATATTCGGGCCGACCGAGGACAGCGGACTACCCAAGTGTAAGGACTGCAGCAATGTGAGATGAAGGACATGTTGACATTTTTCGACTCACTTTGCATGCGATTTCTTTAAATTATTTATTTATTTATTTATTTTATTTATTTTACATTTGTTAACCGGGATGGTCCGACTGGATACATGTCCTTTTTCAGCGGAGGCCCGGTGAGAAAAGCTCCAACAGAGTTACATTGATAATTAGGTACAGTAAATGAGCTGAAAGAACTTAACAAAAACATAGGCTGTTTACATACAAGTACAAGACTGCCATTACTATTTCCGAGATTACTACAAATGTAACATTAATAACATATTAGCAAGGACGGTAGGCAGTATAATGACATAGAGTTAGACAGGATACATATTTCTTTATCACAGTATACAAAGTACTTATCATCTTAGCTAGATTGTTTATGTTTTAGTTAATGGCACAGAGCTAGTCTGGGTTTGAGCAAGGACATAGCCAGTGTGATTTGAAGTGGAGTTTTAGACTATTTTTGAATTGACTTAGAGAAGTTGCAAGCGTGATGTTATTTGGGAGAGAGTTCCATATTTTACCAGTGGTGTTAGCAAATAGCGCGTCACCACCTAGGTTGAGAGATTTAGTTGTTTGGACAAGGAGTCTGTTTGCTGAGCGAAGGCAGCTTAGATTGGAGTAGGGAGTCATTAAGTTTTTTAGTGCTGGGGTATTCTCAGGTTGTTTAAGGATTTTGAAGGCCTCTATGAGTTGGGACTGGTGAAGAAGGTGTGGGAATTCTATCCATCCAAGCTTTTTCAGGTTAGTACAGTGGTGTGTTCTGTAGGGTAGGCCTGTAACGAACCTGGCAATGTGATTATAGCAGGATGAGAGCTTGGCCAGATCAGATTTGTTAAGGTGAGTGAGGACAGGAGAGGCATATAGTAGGGTAGAGAGAAGGTGTGAACAGGCTGTGGCTGCCCTGGCATTTTGGGTAAGGAAAGCTTTAATTCTATATAGGGTCCCAAGTTTCTTGTTGACTGACTTAATGGCTTGGTTGATATGTATATCAAATCTGAGTTTATTGTCAATGTTTACTCCTAATAGCTTTGTATAGGTGTCTGGGGAGATGATGGTCCCATTATTGGATTTTATAGTGAAGTTTTCAGTCGGAGATCTATTGGTTGGGTAGAAGAGAAGTAACTTGGTTTTGTTTGGATTTAAGATCAGGAGATGGTTGGCAAGCCAGTTTTCGACTTTGGTGAAGCTATGTTGGGTGGTAGTTAGTAGATTTGCAAGAGAGGCATTGGAACATATTATAGTCGAGTCATCTGCATATTGAATGCAGGTGGCTTCAGGGATGACTGTTTGGATGTCGTTTATGAAGACTGAAAAGAGGAGAGGTCCTAATATGGAACCTTGAGGAACTCCTATGGTATTTGGTAGTAGGCAGGAGAGCTTGTTTTGCCACATTACCGCTTGTTGTCTCCCAGTGAGGTAAGCTTGAAACCAGTCAAGGGCTGGAGTATCTAGATACAGGGTTTTTAAAGTATATAGAAGTAACTGATGGTTTACCATATCGAAGGCTTTCTATAGGTCCAGGAAGAGAGCGGAGGATATTTTTTTATTATTCCGGTTAAGATTAATGTTTTCAGTAAAAGAGAGGAGGGCAGTGGTTGTACTATGATGGGGTCTGAATCCATGTTGAGAGTCTGTGAGTAGTTTATTTTGGGTTAGATAGAGCATTAGTTGGTTGTGCATGCACTTTTCCATAATTTTGGCAAGTGGTGATAGTATGGCTATAGGTCTATAGTTGGATAGCTCTGTGGATGAACCTCCTTTGTGGAGTGGAATAACATAGGATATTTTCCAAATTGAGGGGATTGAGGCCTCGGTTATGGTTCTGTTAATTAGGATTGAGATAGGGTAGGCTACGACATCTGCAGCAATTTGCAGGTATTCAGCCAGCAGAAGATCGGCTGAAAGGGTGGTTGGCTTCAGTTTTTTCAAAAGGGATCTGATAAAGGATGTGGACACTGGCTGGAAGTTAAAAGAGAGTGGTGATTCGGTATAGTGTTTATAGAAGTGTGGGGAGGAGAAAGTTGGTTAGCTAATGACTGGATGGTTTCTGTGAAGAAAGTATTGAATGAATTGGCTATATCTTCTTGGCTCTTGTCAGATAATGTTCCTGGGGTCGGAGTAGTGGATTTGCCTGGTTGGAGAAGTTTATTTATGCCTGCCCAGTACTTTTGAGGGTTATTCTGATGTTTATGTTGCAGATTGTAGAAGTAATTTTTCTTATCTAGTATGATGGCTTTTTAGTCTCATTTCTAAGTTGTTGGAATTTGATACGATCTAGGGGTAGTTTGGTAGTGCCATTTATCCCACGCTTTGTCTCTAGTTGTTATTTTGGTTTTGGTGTCTGTTGTTAGCCAGGGTGCTAGTTGAGTTTTAATTCTTATTGAGCGTTTAGGGGCATGCAAGTCAAGTATAGTAAGGAATGAATTGTTAAATGATGACACTGCCTCAAGGGGAAGGAACTTTAGTTTTGTCCAGTTACATGATTTGAGTTCAAGTTGAAATTTAGTTGGGTCAAAGTTTTTCTTGGATCTGATAGACCTATAAATAGGTAAGCTTGTACAATTAATTTTGTCTTTCATGATGTATGTGAGCAGGTGATCACTAAGATCATTAGGGAGAGTTCCAGACATATAGTTTTAGGGATGACTGTTGGTGAGTATCCAGTCTAGTATACTCTCTTTTTGGTTATTGTTACCTATACGTGTGGTAGATGATATTATCTGAGAGAATCCATGTAGGTTAACAGGGATGGGGTTGGACTGTGCTGTGCATTGGTTCCAGTCAATATTAACATCGCCCAGGACAATGGTTTCTTGAGGGTAGTTGTTGGCTATCCAATGTAGAATGACCTCTAGTGTTTCTACATTGTTCCCAGGGGAAATATAGGTGACAATTAGGTTAATGCCCTTATGATTATTTAGTAGAATTTTTAGAGCTAGTATTTCAGCGTTAGAGACCTGGGGTGGTTGTATAGGGTTAGTTATGATGTTAAGTGTGCTATTATATAAGACGGCTATTCCACCTCCTCTTTTCTTTACTCTATCTGCCCTAAGTATATTGTAACCAGGAGGCAGGATCTCATTGTCTTTGGTTGATGGCCGGAGCCATGTTTCAGATAGACACATTATGTTGGGGAGGTATGTGGCTAGTACAGCATGCATATGTATCTTATTGTTTAAGCTTCTAATGTTTAAGTGGCATATTAGGAGGGAGTTGACCAGTCGGTGGGAGAGTGGTGGGCTGGTAGGATTTTGAGTTAAGGTTGGGCCTGGATTAGGATGGATGTCCCCATCTTTGGTTATGTTTTTTCTTAGATACGCTAGTAGTCTAATAACTTTGAATAGTAGTTTTAGTTCATATTTGGATTTTGGTGTTGATTGGAGTGTTTTTTTTAGAAGCAAGTGGTTGGAATTTATAATTTTTGGGGTAGTGTAGTAGTGGGCAAGTTCCGCAGTCAGTGGAGGTAGGGGGGGTCTTGGTTTGGAATTTTGGATAAGAGAAACCTACGAATGTGAGATTTTCATAGCTAGTAAGAAAGTATGGCAGAATTAAGAATGGTAAGATAAGAGGAAGGAGTTTATAATTATTTATAGACATGTTATATGTCATCAATGGGTGGGGTCAATGTGCTTCAGAGGAATAGTAGTGGTTAAACAGTAAAGTGGTGGGGGGGAGGAAATTGGTGAGGAAGTTGTGTAGGTTGGAGAGGAACTAGGGGTGTGGCCTAGTGGCTATAAATGTAGACACAGTGGGGGCGGGTGGGATAAGGGGGCAGGGAAGGGAGCAAAGCGAGCCCGAGCGTAGCGAGGGTGAAGTGGAGCGGGGCTAACCCAGTCCCAGTTTTTGGTCCTATGAGTGGGGTAAATAGTCTGATAGTGTAAGTAAGCAGATTGGAGATTGGAGATAAATTAATCACTAGTTTTTCTGCAAAACACTTATGCTTTTGTCTACCTGTTTATGCTTCTTGATTGTATTGTCATAATTATTTATTAAATGTAATTCACCTCCTTTTTTTGAAAAGTTGCGAGTTTTAGGAGGGATTAAGAGGGACAGAGCAAAATTTGGAGTCGAAATAAGACAGTTGAGAAAGAGGTAAACTGCAACAACCACAGATTTGCAAGCAACCAAAGCTCTGCAAGCAGTACTGTCATGATCACATCACCCATTTATAACTAAACCTGGTGAGAAGACAAATGAAACATTCACAGCCAACAGCTGAACAAGACACAGGTACATTAGTGCAAGAGAAGTAAACAATTACTCCAGATGCCATCTTCTCTGCAACCTTTGTACTACCACAACCAGTGCACAGGACTGGACAGTTCTTGCTGTCCTTACCATTCTATTCTGCTGTTTAAATCCAAAAGCACCACCAACAGAAACTAATCCTGCACACAGCTGTGCTACATTTCACAGAAGACACACCTGAAACCTTACATTAAGTAGGGAGAAATACAAACATTTGTTCTACGCCTGGTCTGTGTTACTACTGGAATGGTCTGACTCTGGAAGCAGTCTAACCTAATTGGCTGTTTTTGATTTGCATTACACTAGCTTTTGGGGAGTAATCACAAAACTTTTTTCCTGAAAATAGACTGTCATCTAGTGCATGGTGTACCTTTAGAAACTGGAAGCATCAAACCCTGGCCAAATGACTACTGTAAATAAACACAAGCACAAAAGAGCCCAATGACGAACTCCAAAATGAAACCAAGACAGTAAAGAGAGGCTACAAAACTTTTAAAAAATTACCACGAATCAAACGATGAAAACAATAAAATTGATAAGCACTTTCATCCCATATAACTTTGAATTTTAATACAAAACTTTCTTCAAATCCTAGACTCCCATGCACCTTACCGCTCCACTAGAATAAAAACCAAATCTGCCCCTTGGCTCACAAAACAAACTAGGCAAAAGATACTCCTTAGAAATAAAATCTGGGCCAAATGGAGATCTACCAAATGCACAACAACCCACCTCCAATTTAAACAACTAAGAAATACCACCAAAAAGGATATTCTTAGAGACAAAAAGGATTTCTTTCTACACCTTCAACAAACCAATCAACAAACCCCACAAAAATTCTGGTCTGGGATAAACAAACTTCTTCAGCCAGGTCACACTACTACTCCTGACCCTACCGGTTTCAACAATAGCAACTCCAACCTAATCCCCGATGCCTTTAATAACTATTTCACAGATGCCATTCAAACCCTAGCCAATTCTTTACTACCTCCCACTGCTACCCAACCTAATAACTGCAATACTTCTTTACCCACCTTTCAAATACAACCTGCATCTACTTCTCTCATCTGTAAGCTTCTTCAAAAATTGAAACATTGTACCCCTTCTGCTGACCATCTCCCATCTGAATACCTACAAATTGCCGCAAAAGCCATAGATTATCCCATCTCAATCCTTATTAACAGAACTATCTCTGAGGGCAAAATCCCTGCTTTATGGAAAATATCCCATATCATCCCTCTGCATAAAGGAGGACCATCTACTGAGCTCTCTAACTTTCGCCTATTGCTCTACTCTCCCATTAGCTAAGATAATGGAAAAATGTATTCACAAACAACTGCTTAACCACTTACTACAAAATAACCTACTGGCAAACTGCCAACATGGCTTCAGGCCATTCCATAGCACATCTACTGCTCTTTTATCCTTTACTGACACTATATATAAAAATCGTAACAATAACTCATTCTCCTCTGCTCTATTCATTGACCTGTCAAAAGCCTTTGACATGGTTAATCATAATCTACTATTAAACAAACTAAAGGCTCACTCTCTTGATCCTCAAGCCATACAATGGTTTAGGTCTTATCTGGAAAATAGACAGCAAGCAGTACTTTGGCATAACAATCTGTCTTCACTACTTCCAGTAAATATTGGAGCACCCCAGGGCTCTATTCTAGGTCCCCTACTCTTCTCCTTATTTATTAATAACTTACACATGAACTTACCTCAAGCCACCTGCATTCAATATGCTGATGACTCCACTTTAATCTGCACAGCCAAGAATATATCCTCTCCACTCCCTTACCCAAACTGTTTTTCAGAATGTTGAAAACTGGTTTATGCAACACTGCCTCCTCATTAATCCCAAAAAAACAAAGCTACTGCTTTTTACTCCTACTCATAAATCACCCATTCCTTTCTTCTCTTTAACCTCTAACAATGGTACCAACATCAACCCAGAGACTACAACCCGCCTACTAGGTGTAACTATTGATAATCATCTCAACTACGATGAACACATAAACTCTACTATAAAGTCTGTTTACAGAAAACTTGGCACCTTCTATAGAATAAAACCCTTCCTTACCCCTCCTGCAAGGAAAGCAATTGCCCAAACCCACCTTATCTCTACCCTCTTCTATGCCTCTGTTATATATACCAACCTGTCCAATAATAACCTTTCCAAACTCTCCACCTGTTATACCAGTATAGCTAGATTCATCACATGTTCCCCCTTTAAAACTCACCACTGCCTTAACCTCAAACAACTTGGATGGCTAGAACTGAAAAACCAGATACTCTTTCAACAATTACTTATCATACACAAGACCCTGTATCACCCTAACAACGCCCCTATCCTCACTCATCTAATTACACCTTACACTAATCTAGCTACACTACGCTCTGCTAACAAGCTTCTAGTTTCCTCTAATAAAGCCAACAACAAAGCCGGAGATTCACTTTTCTCAAACACTGCAGGAAAATTCTGGAATCAGCTTCCTGCTGAATTATCTACACTTGCTTCTTCTTCTCTTTTTAAAAAACATCTTAAAGAACATCTGACAGCCCATTGGCTTTGTCCATGCACTAACCCTGACTGACTTCTTTTTCCCCTTCTATTCTTAACCCTATCCCTTCCCCCTTCTATTCTTAACCTATCCCTTCTCCTTTTACCTGTACTTCCAAATCCTACTACTACTCTTCCTCTTTAATTACACAATGACACATATATTCTCTTTCCTATAACTATGACTTGCTCATACCATTTAGTGTGATTTTTAGAATTGTTTTTAGTTTAGTTTTTTATAGAATTGTTTATTTAATTTCCACTAATACTGTTACTTCACAAATGTATTATTATAACTGTTCACTTGACCATTGCTACCTCTGTATTTATTCTTAATAGTTCTATGTATTGTTAACTGTCTCAATATTCATGTTTGGAGCTTTTCTCCCCGGGCCTCTACTGAAAATGGACATATATCCAGCTAGACTAGCCCGGTCAACAAATGTAAAATAAAATAAATAAATAAAATAAAATAAATTTCATCAGATCATCTCAACTGAATATAATGTTTAAATAGTTTAAACAATCCACCACTCCATTTTGAGTCCATATATCTGCTTTTTGTTTAAAGGTGTACTCCCCATCATATGTCATACATCCATAACGAATATCTAAAAAAAAATTAGAACTTATCAGTTAGCTCATTAACGATATCTTATTAAGAAGAGGTGTAAAGCTAATGCTTTAATTTTGACCTGGGTATTTATTAGCTTCAATTAGAATTTGAAAAATGTCATTGTTTAATTTCTACAATAGTATTAATATTTCCTCTTCTGTCTAATGGAGTTATAAACTCTGTTACATTAAACATTTAACAGCATGCTTATATAATAATATTCAATGTTGTTTTTTTTTTAATCGCATATGTATGTTTATATATTCTGTCTTGTTTTACAGTGTTTTCCCATGTAAAAGGCCTAACAACTCTATAGCACAGCTATATAAACTATGTTGCATAGTAAAAACTGCACATGCCAAACATCATAATGTTGATTAATACTAGAATGAAAAAGGTGTCTGTTTTATAAGTAAAACTGCAATAATTCCACAGTCTACAGGAAAATGTACACTTCCCATTGATTTTCAACAAACAGCTTTGGACAAAAATGGTTCTAGAAAGTTTGCAGTTGCTATTCAAAAAAAATATCAACCTGAAGAAAATAAAAGAGATGAATCAAGTTACCTTAGTGTTAAAAAAAAAATAAAAAGTGTCTACCCTTTTCTCTATCTGCCAAAGTTAACATGATGAAATGCTGAGGACAATATATGTTTTGGGAGGTAGAATGAAAGCTACTAAAACTGATGTTTTAGAAGCAGAAATATTCATTTGAAAAGGACTGTTTACATGTGGGTCTTAACAAATGGAAAATAAACAGTTGCACTCACTGTTGTTACTGATAAATAGTCTTATACGCCTTGGAAACAACCATGCATGTCAAGGGCTTTAATGTTTTAACTCGGTGACTAGGGCTTCAGAGAACTTTAGTGTCTAAATTCAAGGAATGGGGCTTACAACAAGGATTTCCTGAATTACTACAAAGAATTGCAAATCCTGTTAAAAACAGCCATGCACTCCACCAGTTAAAATGAACAACAGCAGATCTAATGAGGAGTGAGTCATCCAACATTGCTGCCCAACTAGAAAATTAATTTAGATGAATGACTTTCATTCATTAGGCAAAAACCTGATAGAGGAATAGGTCGAAATAATTAAGTATTTAATCATGAATAATTAAAAAATACTGTCTTTCCTCTCATGATTTACAGGTTAAAACCCTTCCACACACACACACCTACACATACACACACACACACACACACACACACACATATATATATATATATATATATATATATATATATATATATATATACATACATACACATATTCCAATAATAACTCTGAGATCGCTGTTCTTTATACCTTCATTCTCCAGTGTTAAACATAGTAAGTTACTCAACCTGCTCTAACTCATTTCCTCAATTCTATATTTCAGCTGTTCATTAAGACTTTGGGAACCCTGTCATGTATTATTAATATTATTCATTTCATATTATCTCAACTGTTTTTCAGTTTATACTTTCCCTACTACATTCTGGTTTTAAAAAAGCATCATCTGAATAATACCTAAAAGCAAAATAAAAGTACTTAAAGATGGTAACCACTTAAAAAACATAATCACTGCATTCAAACAAACAAAGAGGTATATGAGATTTAATGGTATCTTTGTCATTAAATCATGACTACATGAACACGGCTCTCTGAAAAAAGAAGAAAAGTGCGGTTTTGACAAAATAAAGCTGTATTTTGATAAATCCCTCCCTGCAAATGCATGTGTAAAGATACAGCAGAACAACTCCACTACCTGAAACAATTACCTTTGGGTTCTATGCATCTTAAAGAGAGGAAAACACTTAGGAAATCCTTTTTTCTTGATTTTTGCACCTCATGTCCTAGTGATGTCTTTGTTGGGGAACTTATGAGTTGATAAATGAATCATGATTTAATAGAGTGTGATTAAAGTAACTGCCATGCTCAAATCTAATTTGTGCATTCTCTGTAAAAAAATGATTTCTTGAAAAAAGATTTGAGTGTACATGTTTCACTGGAATCTAGATGCATGGTAACAGTAAATGTTCCAGTATCAAAATAAATATATTTTCTGAGTCTTTCCACAGACATAATTGTATTTCATTCTCTGGGGGGCATGAATAGATAGCATATTTTGAGAGGAAAACATCAGTATGTCTCCTTCCCACTTAATTAACTTTTGAAGTCTCCACCTAAAACTTTAGACTCTACAACTCTTAATAACAGAAAGCAAAACCTATTGCTCTCTTTGTCTAGCTATAAATGTTCAAACAATGCATTAGTCATCCATACAAGCTTAAGTTTCCAGCAAATATTATGTAATTTAGGTTGCAGAAACTAGTAACTAAGGGTGCAATATTTTAGTATTGCAGACTGCAGGTTGTTGAAGTCTGAAAGAATATATGTCTAACATTTCCTCACATTCTTGAGTTTGGATAAATGTCTGCAGTTAATGTACTCTCGCATAAATAATGGGCACCTTATTATTGTGTTGACTTTTATAAATACACAACCATTTTGTCAAGGTACTGCTGTTTGATATACAGATAACACCTGCCAGTTTCCCCAAGAGGCTTTTCTAAGCCTTTCCCTAATCTGATTTTCTTCAATTGTAACCTTATTTTGCGGGTCATTCTTGTTGATTGGTAATTAGCATTTCCAAAGAAATTTACACATTCAGTATTCTGGAATAAAAAGGTTCGTCTTTCGAGATATTGGGTGAAAAGATCATTTTGCCATGTGTGATCTGTATAGAAGTGTTGTCATATTTTTTATAATGAGATTTTATAATGGGAGTTGACAAAATTGTTGGAAATATTTTACAGTAAGACCTCTACCATGATTACTATGAATAAAATAATTAGTAGTTATTTCCAAACAGAAAGCATCACTTAGATCTTGAGTTAGTATAAATCCTAAAACTTGCTCTTATTATTTTTAAACAAAGAAAATTACCTACTTATACTCGTATGAATTTCTTTTCAAATAGTGTCTGATCACTGCGTTGTCTAGACTGTATCACATTTAGGTAACAAAGCATATTGTGAAAAAAATGTAATACATCCTGAGACTTGTTTCCCGTGGGTAATAACCCTTGTATAAAAAAATTAGGTTAATTCAGTAGGGGGAAACACTCAAAATAACCAAAGAAATATCCAATCCACT
Source organism: Protopterus annectens (assembly GCF_019279795.1). NCBI lineage: Eukaryota > Metazoa > Chordata > Ceratodontiformes > Protopteridae > Protopterus > Protopterus annectens. The sequence goes on from NC_056726.1 coordinate 822,283,697, forward strand.
CCACAAATCACTTTTTTTATACATTTGGTGCACAACATTTATTTTAAGTACGTTTTTTATGATCATTATGTTAACACCTATCAATTCAGGTGACGCAGTCAATGGTTACATCACTTAAATAGTCAAAACTAATGCAGTGATTTGCAAATACCTAAACAATTACTTCATCTTTAGTAACTTACACAAAGCCACATGATGCCAAGTCTTCTGTAAAACTAAGAAATCCATGATAGTAATTGTAAAAACTCAAAAACCAAATAGAAGAGAAGGTCCAGTCCCTCAGTAGGTAGCAAAAATCTTTAATTAACAGGCAGAATTAGCGCTTTTGTCTTGTGTACAAGACTTCATCAGATGCCCCCATTCACAATTTCATCCTATTTATATTGTGCTTAATTACACCCAATTACACAATTAAGACAATAAAACAAACTAAAACAATGAATAAAAACACTTGAAAATGTCCATTAAACCTGGAAGACTATTATTATACATTCTAAAATAACCACCTTACATATTTTTATATATATTTTGGTGGCTTTGTTAAATTTGTGAAGCTCTCAGCGTTAATACAGGTTTAATAGTAATATATTCATTTAAACCAGGATGCATGTTAGACTTTAACCTAAGTTGCCATTTAAGTTCTTTATTTAACAATGCATTCCTTATATCTACCCCCCTAGGGTTCACTTTAACAACATCTATAATCCCAAATTTAAAACCATTAAAAAAGCACAATTCAATGTGTGTTTATATAGTGCACTGGTCCCTTTCTTAGACTTAATACCGTGGAGGTGCACATACATCCTATCCTTAAAAGCCCTCTCAGTTTTCCCTACATAGAATGCAGGGCATCTTCCACACATGGCCAAACACACTAACATTTTTGTGTTACAATTACCTTTACAAAACCCTACTCTGCTGTTCAGTCCATTTTGTAAACATATACTTTCTTCCTTTATTATATATGGACACTGCTTACATCTTACACATGAACTAGTAGCTTTTTTAATATTAACATTATACCCATCAAGTTGTTCAAATTCACTTTTAAAATTTTTTTCCTGTCCTAAAAGAAAATATAGGCTCCTGTCCTACCATCTCATGTAATTCTTTATTTACTTTAAGCATACTCCAGTTTGCCCTTATGATGTTCATAAAAGGCCCTGTGAACCCATTAAATTCTGTTACACATGCTTTTTGATATTTCCTGTTTTTTTCATGCTTATTAAATTCATCTAAAGGCTTTCTCAAAAGGGCCTTGTATCTGGTACCCCACCCTTTATACACTTCATCTAGAACACCTTGGACGATGTCCACAGGATATCCCCTGTCCAAAAACATTCCTCTGAGGTTTTCAAATTCTCCTTCTAGATCATTCTTATCTGAAGTCATCCTGGCAATTTGCACTGCTTGTCCCATAATCAAATTTTTTTCTGAAACATAGGGTGATTACTGGTGTAATGTAAATAACTATTACACCATGTGTTTTTTCTATATAGTCTAGACTTAAAACCTTCCTTAGTCTGAAAAATGGTTGTGTCCAAGTAGTCTGTACTTTCTTTTTCCCATATATGAGTGAATTTAAAGAAGGTAGTGCACCTGCTGAGATGTCGCATAAAAGGGTTAACACTCTCCTCATCCCCTCCCACAAACAAATATATCATCCAAAAATCTTACATACAGACGTATATTGTTTGTGTAGGGACTATTAAATACATAATGATATTCCCACTCCCAACATAACCAGGTTGGCATAAATGGGGGCACACACTGCCCCCATTGCCACACCACTGATTTGCTGGTAGTATTCCCCCTGGAAGTGTATATAATTGTGGTCAAACACCACTTCCATAAGTTCCATAATTAGTTGAATTTTGTCACCTAACATAGTGGAAAACTTGTTTAAACTATCACTGAAATACTGATGCCCTTCTTGTCTCGGGATACTTGTAAACAAATCTTTAACATCTATGGTAAGAAATCCAAGATTTTCTTTCCATACCTCCTGTGTTAGTTTACTTAAAAACTCCCATGAATCCTTTATTAAATGATCCGTCTTAGCCACAATTTCTTTTGTCCAGTGGTCAATGTAAACTGCCAAAGGATGTGTTTTTGAACTTTTAGCAGAAACAATGGGTCTAAAAGGGGGGTCTTTAATACATTTGTGTACCTTGGGCACCCCAAAGATGTTAGGAATGATAGGATTGTTTTGTTTTAGGAAGTAAAATTTTTCCCATCAATTCTGTTTTTTACTAAATACTCCTCTAATAAAGAATCAATCCTGCCATAGGCTCTCATGATCTCGTTTTTAGAAACTGGGGAGTAAGTGTCACTATCCAATAATATTCTAGTTATGGCATTGTTATATTCTTCTATGCCATACAATACCACTCCCCCTCCCTTGTCAGGTTTCATGATACGTATACCCAATTCACTCTTCAATTCTTTAAACAACAATTTTTCTACCTTGTCCAAGTTGGGGGGGGGGGGTCCCACATTCCTATTTCTATTGTATGCCTCATATATTTCATCAGTAATACATTTTTCAAAATTCATTAAAACAGGACGGAGAGGCGGGTTAATGATACTTTTCCTATTTAAGCCTGTGTCATTACTATTCTCAGTTTCACTAGAATTTAAAAAAAAAATCCCTAAATTAAGCTTCCAGAGATAGAGTTTGTAGTCCACACGAATGTTAGTTAAATCACCATAAATGGTGGAAACAAATTTAAACCTTTTAGAAAAAAATGTTAAAGTGTTCCTTTTTAAGTGTTAAAGATGTGTAGTTGAAATTTTTAAATCCCTCAAATTCAACTACAACTCCTCCGTATCAACCACCAGAACTATTTCACCTTCCTTCCTACATTCTTCCAATCCTGGTTCTCCTCATATAACATGTGCTTGTGATGTTGCCCCGAGTCCATGTTGTAACGAGCCTTGTTGGCCAGTCTCTCTGACCTTCTCACTGTAAAAAAACATTCATTTTGTTCAGAGAAGGAATCTAAGTCATCCAATCCCCTATGTGTTGTTCAACTAATTCTCTCCACCTGTTGATGTTCCTTAACCCCTTCCACTGTGGGTTTGAAGTCATTCCCCTTCTTGTTTTTGTTTTAATTTCTGTATGGCCCTACATAAAGCTTTCCCTCCACATATTGATTTTGATCTCTGGCCAACTTTTTTTGTTTTTTTCAATTTGAATAGCTTTTTTTCAAGAGAAGAGTTTTTTGAAGAGTGAATCGGGTATACGTATCATGAAACCTGACAAGGGAGGGGGAGTGGTATTGTATGGCATAGAAGAATATAACAATGCCATAACTAGAATATTATTGGATAGTGATACTTACTCCTCAGTTTCTAAAAACGAGATCATGAGAGCCTATGGCAGGATTGATTCTTTATTAGGGGAGTATTTAGTAAAAAACAGAATTGATGGGAAAATGTTTTACTTCCTAAAACAAAACAATCCTATCATTCCTAACATCTTTGGGGTGCCCAAGGTACACAAATGTATTAAAGACCCCCCTTTTAGACCCATTGTTTCTGCTAAAGGTTCAAAAACACATCCTTTGGCAGTTTACATTGACCACTGGACAAAAGAAATTGTGGCTAAGACGGATCCTTTAATAAAGGATTCATGGGAGTTTTTAAGTAAACTAACACAGGAGGTATGGAAAGAAAACCTTGGATTTCTTACCATAGATGTTAAAGATTTGTTTACAAGTATCCCGAGACAAGAAGGAATCAGTATTTCAGTGATAGTTTAAACAAGTTTTCCACTATGTTGGGTGACAAAATTCAACTAATTATGGAACTTATGGAAGTGGTGTTTGACCACAATTATATACACTTCCAGGGGGAATACTACCAGCAAATCAGTGGTGTGGCAATGGGGGCAGTGTGTGCCCCCATTTATGCCAACCTGGTTATGTTGGAGTGGGAATATCATTATGTATTTAATAGTCCCTACACAAACAATATACGTCTGTATGTAAGATTTTTGGATGATATATTTGTTTGTGGGAGGGGATGAGGAGAGTGTTAACCCTTTTATGCGACATCTCAGCAGGTGCACTACCTTCTTTAAATTCACTCATATATGGGAAAAAGAAAGTACAGACTACTTGGACACAACCATTTTTCAGACTAAGGAAGGTTTTAAGTCTAGACTATATAGAAAAAACACATGGTGTAATAGTTATTTACATTACACCAGTAATCACCCTATGTTTCAGAAAAAAAGTTGGATTAAGGGACAAGCAGTGTGAATTGCCAGGATGACTTCAGATAGGAAGGATCTTGAAGGAGAATTTGAAAACCTCTGAGGAATGTTTTTGGACAGGGGATATCCTGTGGACATCGTCCAAGGTGTTCTAGATGAAGTATATAAAGGGTGGGATACCAGATACAAGGCCCTTTTGGGAAAGCCTTTAGATGAATTTAATAAGCATGAAAAAAAAACAGGAAATATAAAAATCATGTGTAATGGAATTTAATGGGTTCACAGGGCCTTTTATGAACATCATAAGGGCAAACTGGAGTATGCTTAAGGTAAATAAAGAATTACATGAGATAGTAGGACAGGAGCCTATATTTTCTTTTAGGACAGGAAAAAAATTAAAAGTGAATTTGAACAACTTGATGGGTATAACTTTAATATTAAAAAAGCTACTAGTTCATGTGGAAGATGTAAGCAGTGTCCATATATAATAAAGGAAGAAAGTATATGTTTACAAAATGGACTGAACAGCAGAGTAGGGTTTTGTAAAGGTAGTAACACAAAAATGTTAGTGTATTTGTCCATTTGTGGAGGATGCCCTGCATTCTATGTAGGGAAAACAGAGAGGGCTTTTAAGGATAGGATGTATGTGCACCTCCACGATATTAAGTCTAAGAAAAAGACCAGTGCGCTATATAAACACACATTGAATTGTGCTTTTTTTAATGGTTTTAAATCTGGGATTATAGGTGTTGTTAAAGTGAACCATGGGGGGGAGGATATAAGGAATGTATTGTTAAATAAAGAACTTAAATGGCAACTTAGGTTAAAGTCTAACATACATCCTGGTTTAAATGAATATAATACTATTAAACCTGTATTAACGCTGAGAGCTTCACAAATTTAACAAAGCCACCAACATATATATATATATATATATATATATCTATATATATATATATATATATATATATATATATATATAAATATTTAAGGTGGTTCTTTTGGAATGTATAATAATACTATTGCAGGTTTAATGGACATTTTCAAGTGTTTTTATTCATTGTTTTAGTTTGTTTTATTGTCTTAATTGTGTAATTGGGTGTAATTAAGCACATTATAAATAGGATGAAATTGTGAATGGGGGCATCTGATGAAGTCTTGTACACAAGATGAAAGCTCTTATTTTGCCTGTTAATTAAAGATTTTTGCTACCTACTGTGGGACTGGACCTTCTCTTCTATTTGGTTTTTAAGTCTTCTGTAAAAGTTACCTCTTACCATGTATATGTAGTCAAACTTAGTTACATTCTTTGACCCAACAGATTTAATAACATACTGTTGTAAGATTTAGAACCCGCACTAGTGGCAATCTAATCTGATGGTAAACCTCCCACCTGGGAAGGGGTCGAGCTCTGGTAGCTTTATTCATTTTGTATTTTTAGAAAGCACATGAAGGCATTCATTTGCGTAAGTAATTACTTACTTGGATATTGATATACATGAATATAATCATGTAACTATATCTTATTACATGAAAGTAATAATTGTTGTTGACATAGTTATAGTAACACGAAAGTGTAAGCCCCAAATTAAAGCAGAAGCCACGCACTAGGTCATATATGTCTAGATCTTACCTCAGATTGTGAATGGGGTCCAGTGCTGCAATTATAAAGAAGACACGGCTGTTGCTGCTGAACACAAGGGTTTGGATTATTTGCACTTGGAATGTCAATTGTAATAAAATTGTCTTTCAGTGTTTGGGGTACGGACATTCTGTAGGTGTCTACTTTATAGAGAGAACTGCTGCCACATACTTCCACATAAGCTTCAACACCTTGTTGACTATGAGGTGTTACAAAGTTACTGATTTGCTGGCCTCTACAAGATGTATCCTTCTTCCACGTGCAGCATAAATTAATCCGGAGACCGATGTCTGAAGTGTTGTAGCACCCTAGGGCAACAGTTACAGAAACAATTACAAAGAACAAGAAGATTATGGATAGTAAGCAGGGAATCGGGATCTGGACCGTATGTTTTCAAGTATAGCCTAAGGAACTGGGAGGAGGGCGCAAAAGTTACAGTACACTAAGCCACCGAGATGAACAGAAACTTTACTTAGCGGAAAGGGAAAAAAATAAATTCATTAAATAAGTAAATAAAAATTGCGCCCTTTATGAGGCTGGCCTGTACGACGCCCTAGGCGGTCACCTAGTTTGCCTATGCCTAATGCCGTCCATGTAGGTATGTATAGTCCATCACTGGACTAAACATATTAAATGAAGTCTGTTGTGCTAAAATTAAATACTGCAGTAAGCTTGTGTCATTGTTCTCAGCACTCAATGGCCACCACAATATCTTAACTTATATGTTTTTATTCCTTTTGGTTGAACATTAGCATCTTAAGCCTGGATGTTTGCATTTATATAATTTTGGGATAGGGCAGTTTATGCTATGTGTTTTCTAATTATTATTTTATTGCTTGTGACATCTGACTTAGATACTGATATAGGCTATTACAAATTATTGTATGTTCTTGTTATAGTTTTGTTACTGTGTATTTTTATATTGTTTTTAACAAATTGTAGTTGTCTAACATATACCTGAAAGCGTTATGCCTACTGCATATAAGTCAAACAATAAAATAATAATGGTCTTTAGGCTTTTCCCGGTTAGGGGTCACCACAGCGGAACTCTGGTCTGCTAATGATTGGCACTGGATATTTATGGTGCCGAGTTGTCAGCCCAACACCCAGCCTTCAAAGAAGGTACACCCATTCACGCAGGCACCTACTTGCATGTCTTTCAAACATCACTCTACTGCGGGGAGGACATGCCGACTCCACACAGAAAGTGATCCAGCCGAGAATCAAACTGATTTCCCAAATAATTAATAAGGATTGGTCATAAAAAAAAAGGATAGGTCATCAGAACCCAAGTCTTGCATTTCTGAAGAGGGCAGTGTTTAAAACTGTGATAGCCTACAATATAAATAAGAAGTAAAAAATGCTTATCAAGCAATGCAACAGTGATATTTTTGTCATAGGATCATAGGAAATACAAAGCGATTGAGTCAAAATACCATTTGCATTTTGCCAGTAGCCACCCTCATGCTGTACCCTATTACTTGAGAAGGGCAAAGCGGGTCTGTCCCAGAATAACTTTATGAATATCCATTTAATCATCCAGGCTTAATTTGAAGGATGCTAGGCTGTCACTTGGTTTAACTGCTAGAGGAAGTTTGTTGCAAAGATGGGTAGGTAATGGCAGGGCTGAATCCTGGACAAGGTGATCTGGGCAGCTACCTAGGGCCCAGTGGTGGCTAGGTGCCCCATAATCATTGCTAAAAGGAAAGAAAGAAAAAAACTGTCCAACTTCCATCACTGATTACCACTCACCTCTGATACCACTTGGCTGTTGTGCTTTGACAAGTGAAAAAGATACAGTCTCTTTCATTGGATCTTTATTCAAGCCAGTAAGAGAGAGAGAGAATTTTTGGAGCATTTTTGCAAGGTATTGACAGACACACTCAGTGGTATTTATCTATCTCAGGGCTGCATTTTTCAAACATGTAACCTCCTTTATCTCAAAGGCTATACTTGCATTTTACGCAGTGTTGTGCATGTGTGTGTGTGTGTGTGTGTGTGTGTGTGTGTGTGTGTGTGTGTGTGTGTGTGTGTGTGTGTGTGTGTGTGTGTGTATGTGTGTGTGTGTGCTCTGTCAAACTTGTGTACTTGTGCAATCTACTCCTCAGACATAGGTCAGACCTGCTGACCTGCACTCCCTGTGCAACTGCGACTCTGTTCCTCAAATCAAAGTCAGAGCTGCTAATCTGCTCTCCTCTAAAACATCCCAGTACATCACTAAAGATTACAGTCAGTCAGTAATGCCATAATTAGTTTCATTATTACAAAACATCTCTCAGATTTTTGCCTCATAATTATGCCCTGTTAATTGACATGCTCAGAGTCACACAGCAATCAAATGGAGGTAATGTCCTGTTAAGTGACATACTCAGAGCCTCACTCAGAGCCTCACAGTAGACAAGTGAAGGTAGAAAGAGTCACATCTTATACTCTTTATTATGGGAAGCATCTCATTAAGGTCTTGGAGCTTTAAACTTCTGCACCAACTCCCAGACCTTCAGTACTTTTGCCATTTTCTGATAAATTACCAAGGATTATAGTTAGTCAGTAATGACAGTCATTAGAGTTTCACAGTTTTATTATTTAAAAATTGCATGTTCATGCAAAACCTGTTCTTCTGTTAACTTTTTAAGTGAATTACAGTAGCCCCAGCTTATCTGTCTCTGATTTTGAGAAACATTTCAGATTTTGCCTAAAATGTATGCCCTATCCTTCATTAACTTATTTTTCTGATAAATTACTGAGGATTGCAGTCATGTAATAATACCAGTCATTAGAGATTCATAGTTTTTATTGTGCGGGAAATGCCTTTCCATGCAACACCTATTATTCTGTTACTTTTTAAATTGACTTTTAAATGAATTAGAGTTATCTGGCACCTAAGTCTTGGAGATGTTAATAGACTGCATCTTGCATTCAAAAGCGCATGGTCTGAACCCGTCACCATCACTTGCCTACTATGTGATTTTGAACATTGACTTAGCAAGACGGTGCTCCCAGGACTTTGCTCAGTGGGTTTAGCTTGTTAAATGGATAAAATACTATTTAAAATTGTCCCCTTTGGGCTTTTGCCACCCCCAGCTCCATTATTTTTGGCTTTGTTCAGAATTCTTTTTTTTTATTATTTTTAACACCTTTATTGAATTATCACACGTATATAAATGAAAACATATATAGTAATATATTCATACTTGCAAACATTATACATCACATATATTGTTTTGCATATTTATCATCAGATCAACATAATGCAAATCAATAAAGTCCTGCCTTTCCTTAAACCTCACTCCTTCCCCAAAACTTTATTCTGCATGTATTGTTCTCACAATTTCCATGTTCTATGTAATTTTCTCCTACCATTTTCTAAAGACCCAACTTCCAGTTCTTTTACCTCTGTTACAATATTCAGAACTTCAAATACAGTGGGTTTATACTTTGATTGCCATTTTCCTAGTAACTGCTTTATAGGCAGCCACCAGAATTAAACTTAACAAGGCCTTACTAAGTCTAGGCAATTCAGATCCTGTATCCCAGCTCAAAAAAAACAAATTCATATCCTAAGTTCCACCCATTTAGCACCCAATATTTCTGACAACTCAGTAGGGAATTTTTAAAGTCAGCCAACTCATTACACTCCCAAAACATGTGTTCCCATTTACCTTTTTCTTCCATCACAGCTCCAACATTTGCCATCTACCTAAGGAAAAACTCTTTGGAGTCTGCTTGGAGTATAAAACTATGGTAACCACTTGAAATGTTGGGACTCTCTAGTGTGTCCCAAGATACAGACTGAATGGCCAAAAGAACAAACTATATGAAGTCTGAGATGCCATTTCTTGGAATATTCCTTTTTCTGCAAGGTATGGAGAAATCAGAGTTGGTATATATAAGTTCTGGGGAAGTGGGGGGGGGGGTAACTCCCCATGGGTCATGTAGTGTGGGCTTGCCCCTCTTCCAAAAAAAGAAGTTTAAAGGAGAAGAGCAATTTTTCACATTCAATCTTCTGTGTTTTCAGTCTTTTTTTCAGCTAGTTGGTACTCAACATTTCCAGTGCCAACATTTCAATGGGGAGCCTAAAATTACCTATGCAAGCACTTACAAGCAAACATACTTACTATCCTAGACTTTGTTTCATATTTGGGAGTCTTACATATGATCTCTCATTGTTTCCTTATGAACTACTTAGCCAATCTCTCTTCTCAATATTTTCTAACCTCCTCTGATTGATTCCTATAGTTATCATGCAGTATTTTATATTCCTTACTAATTATCCCTTTCTTAATAGCTGCATCTGTTCAAGATTCAATTAAAAACTCTACCTCAGCAGGTCTTTCACTTAAGATTATCCTCTCCCTTTCTCTTTACCTACACTCAGATATCAATCCCTGCCAGGGGATGCCGTCTCTAGCCTGCAGTACAAATGTCTTCTTGGCGTCTTCCCATTCCATTACCTTTCCCTTTCTAGTTATTTGCTCTGCATACCTTGGTTAATTTTCCAGTTTTCTCCAGTAAATGTCAGTCCCCTCTTGCCTATTATATGTACCCCTAATTGTAGTAATTTCTGTCAGCAAAATCTCCTTTCTCCATTCTTTTGATGACTTAGTTTTAGAATACTTTCTGCTACTTTATGAATATAATATTCTGAGTGGCTGTTATTCTCCTTAAGAATTTGCATCCAAAATTCCAATCTCTTTTTATTTTTTTATTTCCCTCCCCTGCTTCATCATTGTCCCTTTCCATTTTGAATTATATATTTCTGCTTCTGTTATGTATATGATCCTAAACTATGTAGCTTTAAAATACCCTTTCAAATCAGGTAATCTTAAATCATATTATTCTATTGGAAGGATCAGCTTATCCCACTTGATCTTTTTCCTGTACTCCTTCCAGATAAAAACCTTCAGCTCTTTATTAATTACTGTCTACAACTTCTCTGGTTGCCTTGTCTAGAATTCTTGAGTAAAGAAGCTGAGAGGTATTTTGGACTGTTCATTGTAAAATTTGTACCTTTCTGGAAAATTATTTTGGATTGCAGTCACTAAATAGTGACAGGCATGTATATTTCAGACTTTGTATCCTTCACAAAATGTTTGGTCAAATTACAAGCACACATAGAAATGCAGAGAAGCCCGTTGCTCAGGTATTGCTAGAATCACAGATGTAAAAGGAAGGCCTGGGGATGCTTTCTCCTACTTTGTCCAGATCCCCAGTAAGACTCCCCACTGACACAGCTATAAGGTTGAAATCTCAGCTGAGTGGCCAAGCCAAAACCTCCAGCACCCTCTCTGTCCACCCAGTGCTTCTTGTTCCTGCCCAAGTAGCTGACACACACATACTTTTCGGTTTGATTTATATACAAACACAAACACTGGGAAAGACTGCCAGAGGGTTACTAGCTATGCCCCCTTCTGCCTAGACTATAAGGTAGTTTCCACTGCCACCAACCACTACTTATCAGCTACTCTAGGGCCCTTAACAAAGGGTGTCCGATCCTACTGTGTAATGCTACTAATAATCCAAGTGGTAGTCTGACCAAAACAAGGTTATTTAGCAGTGGCCTGTGCAGTGTCACCAAATACATATGCAAGTACTCTCAGAGCTTAAATATGCCTCACAAATATCAGCCACAAAGATAGGTTCAAATATATTTAATAATAAATAATAACAGAACAAGATAATACCCAGTAAGTCAATACAATAACTTCAGAGTTCAAAATCACAGGAAATATTTAAAACAACAATGCAGGGCAGTCTCAAATAAATACAGAAAACATGTAAACTACTCTTTACTATATTCCTATCTGCATCTAAAAGAGTTACTATGCCCTGGACACTCACTTACAGAAAGGCAAGTGTAGATGTGGTGAGAGTGGATGTTCTTGCTAGGTCAAAGACAAAATACAAAATGCCCAGATCTCTCTCTGAAATAGTTCTTAAATTAATATCAAATATTACTGCTGGGTTAGCTTGGATGACATCACTTTTTGTCACCTGACTTTAGTTCCCAGGCTAAACCCCCCCATTGTAGCATTTGACATATCTATCAGATGTTTTGCAGATCTTGGAAGTGATAAAACAATAAAACACTTTTGCATTTTAAACCTAGTAATTACTTCTCTTTCAAGACAATACAAAAACTTCTAGCATTGTGTCTACTTCTGTAATGAAACTGAGAGATAACATCTCTTATTTATGGCCCAGCTATAAAGTGCCTTAACCTCAACTATTCTTTAAGTTTTGAAGTTAATCTTCTATGTTCCAGTAGGGTACACTGTGGACACATCTCTGAAGCTCAGTACTGTACAAACCCTGTTCAACACACACTTTTGTATCAGCAGTTTAATATACACACAACATACAGTTCTAATACATATAATTATTTACAAAATTCCAGACAGCTGTGCTGGCAGTATTTCCTTCTGTCACACTTCTATATAAATCATATCAATATTCACAAATGACATAGAATTATTTGCATACTTCCAGATAGTTGGGCTGGCAGTGTAATAAGGACATACAAAAATCTACATGGACAATGTGGGAAGTTTTTTTTTTTTTTTTTAGCAAATGGCTGTTAGAGTGTTTGCAGTAAAATCTGAAATAAAAGTTTTAAATTAAATCCCATCTATGTGATCACTGTAAAAAGTAAAGAAGAAAACAGTAAACACAGTGACAGGTTTGGACAGTATTTTATAGTTATTGGGGTGACACAGACAATTAATGAGATATTAATATGGTGGGGGGCAAGTCCGCTGCCCTACCTAGGCCCCATTGGACCATGATCTAGCACTGGGCAATGGTTAGCACATGTGTCAGGCTACAACTGAAGCATTTTGGCCTGGATCTGAAATCAGAAGTTGTCACATTTGTGAGGTACTCTAAAGGAATGGGTATACTACAAAACAATAAAGAAGTCTTGAAAATGACAATACTTATAAGCAGGAATTTGCCAGATTAAATGAACTGTACACCGGATGCCTGATATCAGATTAAAGGTAGTCCAAAGGTGAAAACCTCCCTATTGTTATCCATTCTACTTGGACACCCCAGCTCCTCTCCACCTTATTGTAAAGGAAATAATGGACATCTAAGCATGGAATATGGTGGACAGTAGGAAAGGGATAACAAAATCAGAAATGAAAAAAAAAGAGTTTTGACAATTTGTAGATGCTATTCTCCACTTCTTATGAATTCAAATCATGAAAATAATGCATATTTTTCACATTCTGCTAAAAGATGATCTTGCATAACATAATGAAATCTCCTTTTAGACTTTAAAAAATAATTTGAACTAGATATGAAAAATGTGAGGTTTTATAAACATGTGACTTTACATAAAAAATATTTGAGATGATTAACCTGGATCTGGACATTAGCAGTCGATGCATTAATGATATGACTTGAAAAATGTGCTGAAGGTTTTTGTTTAATACATTTAACATGGTCAATGTTATTATAAATAAATAAATTAAAAGTAAAAAAGAAAGTACTTTCATGATTTTATTCATATTCTGTATTTATCTGTAACTAGGTGAGTAAGCTGGTCATTCTTAGACAATTTTCAGCATGATTATGATTGCAAGGACAAGGAGAAATGTAAAATGTATTATGGACAGTTTAATGCAGCCAACCAACCAGCATGTTTTGATGAGATAGGAAGATATACCTTTCAACTGCCCATATTCTCACAGAATGTCCAGATTTTCAACTCATATTTTTGGTCTGTAACTTATAAAATTTGTGATTATCTAGCAAAATCACTGATAATTAAAGTCACTAAATAATGAGATATGTTTGAATTTCAGACTTCATATCCTTTAGAAATGCATGCCAGCACATATCTTGTAATTCTAGCAACTTTCTAAGTGTATAAGGTAAATACTTATTTTTTTTCCTTATTTTGGACTTTGCACTGAGCATAGTTCAACCTATACAGCCTTTGTCAGGTTAGCGAATATATATATATATATATATATATATATATATATATATATATATATATATATGTAGGTCTACTACAGATGATCGAAAAGTTCGAACACCTGATAAAAAAATTGCCTGAAAGTTTTTAGCAGGGGGGCAAGCCCAACTGCACCCCCCCACACCCCTGTTATTTAAATATACCAACTCCGAGATTGCACTATAGTGAGGAAAAGGGAAATCTTCCCATTCTGTGCTGTATGGAGATCTCCGTTCAGAATGTTCAAACTTTTAAAAGTTCAATCATATGGTCTCGGCCATATGAAAGTCGAACTTTTAAAAGTTTGATCATCTGTAGGGGACCCATATATATATATATATATATATATATATATATATATATATATATATATATTGTTGTTGTGTCTTTCAGCTTTTCCCGGTTAGGGGTCGCCACAGTGGAACTCTGGTCTGCTAATGATTGGCAGTAGATTTTTACATGCCGAGTTGCCAGCTCTGACGCACAGAACAGGACAACATCATAATGTGAGGCGACAACCCTACCGCAGCACCACCACCGCGGTCTATATATATATATATATATATATATATATATATATATATATATATACACATACATATATATATATATATATATATATATATATATATATATATATATATAGATATATATGTCTCTATGTTTTACCTTAGACTAGTCACCACATCATTACTGACGTCTGAGATATTGAATGTTGCTGGACCACATTTTAAAAACTTATATTGAGTTACCATATTGGCTCACTGTTAGAATTTTCTATACTGGAGGGGCGGAGCCTGAATGGCTAACTGAAAGCAGCAGTATTTTAGAGCTCCATATAACTAGTTAAATAAGACAGGAAAAAATATTCCTTTTTTTTTCTTCAAAGTATAAAATCTTATAGATAAAGGACTAATTTACATAATTAGAAACTTTGGTGAAGTTTTACAAATAATTTCCTGTCAAAAAGCTTGGAGATATATTCACTTGTTAAAATGAGCAACTCAAGGAATTCTCACCAGGATGCTGCCTTAAAGAAGGAACTACAACAGATGACATCTACCCTGCAGGAGTTGTCTTTGAAGATGGATGATTTTAAAGAGAACCTAGAAAATCTTAAAACAAGCAGTCAAAAACAGTCAAATCCAGCTTTTGACAAGTGACAAGTGGAGTACCTCAGGGTTCAGTCCTGGGACCGCTCTTGTTTGGCATCTACTTCTCTGAGGTACAGGCCAACACTAAGGGACTCTGGCTAACAAAGTTCACAGATAACTGCAAACTGGGAGACATTATTGAATCCCCAAATGATGTGGATATTCTACAAAAGGGCCTTATAGAAACAGATGCTTGGTGCCAGAGCCATAGGCTCAAGCTTAATGCCAAGAAATGTATAGTTATCCCCTTTGGGAAAAAACATGTACCCATGAATTACCACATAGATGACAGTACACTAAACACCAAAAGTGTGATGAGAGACTTAGGGACACAGGTGGACAGTGGTCTCACCTTCGATAACCACATTGCCACAACAGTCAGGAAATCCTTCTATGTGGCATACCTCATCACTAAGGGCTTTTTATCCAGAAAAAGGAGGTCATTGTCCCACTGTACTCATCCCTCATTAGACCCATTATAGAGTACAATGCCCCATTTGGTATGTACCTCACAAGAGTCTAATGAGTGATGAGTAGAGGGGAACAATGACCTCTTTTTTTCTGGATGAGAAATCTTTTGTGATGAGGAGAGCCACGTAGAAGGATTTCCTGACCACTGTGGCGATGTGATTATCAAAGGAGATTTTACTGTCCACCTGTGTCCCAAGGTCTCTTATCACACTTTTGGCGTTAAGTAGACTACCACTTATGCGGTAGTTCATGGGTATAGAGTTTTTACCAAAGGGGGTGACAATACACTTTTTGGCATTGAGCTTCTGGCCATGGCTTTGACACCAGGCATCTGTCTCAGTGAGGCCCTTTTGTAGTATGTCCACATTGTTAGGAGTTTCGATTATGGCTCCTAGTTTGCATACCCAGTACATCAGTACTTCAAAAAGTAAGCAAAGGAGAAAAGAAGATCTTCGTTGCTCTGTTTTGTTCCTTTTCCTTTTTTTTAAATAAAAAAAAAGTAGTTTGGGGTAATTTAGGGGTAGGAGAGCTGCAATCCCGACTATTCAGGTACAAGAAAGACAGCTTAAAGAAAAAACATACCTGATTCCCCTTGTATTTTGTTCGAGCTGTCTTTCTCATATCTGCGGAGTCAGGAGTACAGCTTCATTTTTTTTTAATAAAAAAATTAAAACTTGGACACTATACCAATGGAAAAAAAGTCCGGATGACCGGACCTTTTCCTTTGGTATATTGTCGGATTTACAACTGGCACGCTGACCAATCAGCGTGCATGTTTTGGAATATTAATGGGGGGGTCATTGTATAATTTCCTGTAATATTAACATAATATATAAAAGGAGGGAAAAATGTCACCCCTGGGATTCCGGATATTGGCAAAGGCTCTTGCCACCCCCATAGTGCCTTTTTTAGGCAAGGCTCAAATTCTAAACCTACCACCCTAGAACACAAAAAGGAAAAACTAAGGGTAATGCTGCTCAATGCCAGAAGTCTAAATCTCAAAATGCACGCACTCGAGGCCCTTCTCAGTATGGAGAACATCGATGTCTGTGCTGTGACAGAAACCTGGTTCAAGGCTCCTGAGAGCACCCCAGCGCTATCAGGTTTTACCTCATATCATGCGTTCCGCCCCAAAATCCGGACAATACCAAGAAAGGAGGGGGCGTATCCATATTCATCAAGGACACCCACACCTCAAGACTGGTGGCAACACACGATGCATCGGAGACCATCCAGGTGCAATTAACCATAGGCAAGACTGCTCTGCAAATTGTAGCATGTTACAGGCCACCCTCACAAACTCAGGAACCTCACATGGCCTTCCTGAAAACACTAGAGGGGATAAATGTATCACCAAACACCATCATACTAGGTGACTTCAATTACCCTAATATAGACTGGGAACACTACTCAAGCCCAAACACCCTAGCCCAAAAGTTCCTGGAATTCATAAACTCAAATGCCATGGAACAACTAGTCACCATCCCCACAAGAGGAGATAACATACTTGATCTCATCATCACGAACATGGGAGCACAATGTTCAACACCGGAGGTGTACCCTCACTGGTGAGATCACACCACAGACTAATCTCCTTGGAGCTCCTCATCCCACCCCCACCTGAAATAAAAAGACCACAGTAAAGAACTTCTCAAAAGCCGACTTCACACTTCTAAAGACTAGTGTGGTCTCCTTTAAGGCCCCGAGCGGAAAACAGTACTCAAGCCGCTGAATCACTTACAAATGCCTTCTACCAGCACCTGCAGGACTGCATGGATAAGGCAATCCCAAGCAAAACAAAGACTCTTTGTACCAAAGGCAAGCGTCCAGTCTGGTGGACCCCAGCCATAAACAAACTCTACAACAAAAGGAGGAAGCTACTACAAGATAGAGCAAAATCCTTAAAAGGTAAGACACCCTTGATCACTATAAGTAAAAAACTAAGAGCTCTCATAAAATCATCCAAAGCAAATTTCGAGAGAAAAATAGCTAAAGACTCAAAAGACAATCATAAGGCCTTCTTTAGCTATGTTAGAAACCTGGGAGGAAACTCCCAGATATGCTCAGAGCTAGTTCAAAATGATGTGAAGATTACTGATCCTACAGACATTGGCAACATACTGGCTGACAGGTTCAGTGCAAACTTCTCCCCCCCAAAAGGAGAGATATCTATACCAAACGATTGCAGCCCCCAAACATCTCCAGCCCAAGTGAGAACTGCTCTCTCCAAAGCAAAAAACACAGCATCCATGGGACCTGATGGTGTCCCCGGCTGTGTGCTCCATGAACTCAATGAGGAATTAAACCCACAGCTAGAACAGCTGTTTAATCAAAGTCTTACCTCTGGATACGTACCCAGGGAGTGGCGCACTGCAACTGTGGTACCACTTCACAAAGGCGGTGCCTCCACCGACCCTGGAAATTACCGCCCATTAGCTTGACAAGCCTTATCTGCAAAGCCATGGAGAGGATCATAATGGACCTCATAAATAAAGACATAGGGAATTTGCAGACTTTGGATCCAACCCAGTTTGGCTTTGTCAAAGGCAGATCATGCCTTTTAAACTTGGTTGACTTTTTCGAAACAGTCACCAAAGCCATTGATGAGGGAAAGGCAGTCCATACAGCCTACCTCGATCTGGCTAAGGCCTTGATACAATACCCCACTCGGTATCATTGAAAAACTCATCAGCTTAAATGTCAACCCATACATCACAAGATGGGTTGCAAACTGGCTGAGTGACAGAACCCACAGGGTCAGAGTTGCTGGCGCCATGTCAGACTCAAAGCCTGTCACAAGTGGTGTCCCACAGGGCTCAGTCCTGGGCCCACTCTTGTTTGGCATCTACTTTTCCAAGTACAAGCAAACACAGGAGGGTTATGGCTGACAAAGTTTGCAGATGACTGCAAACTGGGCGCCATAGTAGAAAACACATCTGATACAGATATCCTTCAGAAGGGTCTCACAGAAACGGATAACTGGTGCCAGAGCCACGGCCTAAAGTTAAATGCCAAAAATGCATAGTCATACCCTTCGAAAAACAAGGTTACCCCTAGCTACCAAATAGGTGGCAATCCACTGAGCACAGAAGAAGTTATCAGGGACCTGGGGACCCAGGTTGATAGTAGTCTGTCATTCGACACCCATGTAGCTAAAGTAGTTAGGAAGACCTTCTACATTGCCCACCTTATCATGAAGGGATTCTCATCTAGATCAAGGGAGGTCATAGTCTCCCTTTACTCATCACTCATCAGACCAATGATTGAGTACAATGCCCCATTCGAATGTATCTGACCCGACACTTGCAGCAGCTGGAGAGGCCACAAAGTTCCTCACCAAAAGGATAAAGGGTCTCAAAAATCTGTCCTATGCTGCCCGACTGAAAGAACTCCAGCTCTATTCAGTCGCCACCGCTTGCTCAGAGGTGACCTTTGCCTAACATACAAGGCCATGTCAAACCCAGATTTGATGAATATGCTTCACCTCAAAAATCTAGATCCATCAGAGCCACAAGGCGGAGACTTAAACCTTGACACGGATATTAATAGAACGTGCTGGAGGGATAGATTCATCACCCAAAGACTCCCTATGCTGTGGAACAAAATCCCGGTACATGTGAGGCAGAGCACCTCGCTGGCCTTGTTCAAGAGAAATCTTGACCAATGGATGGGAGATCACAGATATACCCCAGGGATAACCTCAGTGTCACTGCTCGACAGAGGCACAGCAAAATAATGGGTATAGTTCCCCATACTAAAGGGGTGGCGTAAGCCACAAAACGATGGGCTAGGCTTGTAAATGCCCTCGGGCAGATAGCCTAGTATGAACCTATGAACCTATGAACCTATGTACTGTTGCTTGGGAGAAGTGAAGCTTTCTTTACATTCTGTCAGACTCGTGAACTATTTCAGTTTCTTTTTTAACACTCATTGATTAAGAACCACTATATTTGTGTTGTCGTGGCAACAGAAAACAATTGCGGCAGTTTCTATGGACATTGTGAATCTGCGCAGTGCATTTAGCCTCGCAGACAACAAATAACAAAAAAGTAATTATTTTTAACTATTAAATTGAATTACAATCTAAGGAAGGGTAAATTACATAACTTAATAGAACAACTTGTAAATACTTTACAAATTACTCACATTGGACCACACATTCCTGGAAACTCAATTGAAATGTCCCCAAATTACTTGTGAACTTAAATGAAACTGCCTGATTAATAAGCATAACTTACTTTAACAACCTAAATCCATAATCAATCTGCTCTATATATGCTACATTATATATGTCACTTGCATATGAAAATCTCTAGAGCGCACGAAAATACATATTATTTTTGCAACATGCTATATTTGCACTAACCATATATTTTAAACTAACTCAATTGTCAACTGGCAAGATATTTATTTGAAACATCAGTCTAATTATTAATTGTGCCCTTGAAATAATGTTGCCGTTTTGACAAAACAAAGTCTGAACTGAAAAAGGAATGATTTGAAGAAGTGAAGTATTGTATAGATTTCAAAGACAGCTATTGACACTACAGTATAAGTAGAAATGTATACATGCAAGAAAAAATTGAAATGCTTTACACTTTTAGTTAAAATAGCTTATTGCTTAATTTTTTGCTTTATCAGAAAATTTAAAGAGCTAGGAAATTATTTCTAATTTGTCTTTATAATGTTTACTAAAGTGATGTTAGTCACTGACTTGTTTAATGGATCACGAGTCATGTACAAGACGGATTACTGAATGTTATTTCTGTTTACCTATGTTTGCTGAATTTCTTTTATTAGTACTGATTTGCCGGTCCCAAGCCTAAATAAATGGAGAGAGTTACATCAGGAAGAGCATCCTATGTAAAACCTCTGCCAAATAACATATGCAGACAACAATACAGATTTCCAGGCCCGGGTTAGCAACAACCTCCGTCAGTACTGCTAGCCAACAGGGTGCTGGCGGAAATTGGGCTACTGTTGGCCAAAGGAGAAGAAGAGGGAGAAGGCATAGTGTGAATGGGAGGAGACATGGAGTAGGGGTTATCCTGAAGGAATAGTATGCCAAGAGTGTTTTGGAGGTGAAAAGAGTGTCAGATAGAGTGACGTTTATGAAGCTGGAAATTGATGGTGTAATGATGAATGTTGTTTGTGCATACGCTCCGCAAGTTGGGTGTGCAATGGATGAGAAAGAAAAATTTTGGAGTGAGTTGGATGAAATGGTAGTGAGTGTACCCAAGTGTGAGAGACTGGTGATTGGAGCGGATTTCAATGGGCATGTTGGTGAAGGGAACAGTGGGGATGAGGATGTGATGGGCAGTTATGGTGTTAAGGAGAGGAATGCAGAAGGTCAGATGGTGGTGGATTTTGTGAAAAGGATGGACATGGCTGTGGTGAATACATATTTTAAGAAGATGGAGGAGCATAGGGTGACGTACAAGAGTGGAGGAAGATGCACACAGGTGGATTATATCCTATGCAGCAGGGTCAGTCTGAAGGAGATTGGAGACTATAAAGGGGTGTCAGGGGAAAGTGTAGTTAGGCAGCATAGAATGGTGGTCTGTAGAATGATGGTGATCAAGAAGAGGAGGACAAGTGTGAGAGCAGTGCCAAGGATCAAATGGTGGAAGTTGAAAAAGGATGACTGTGAGGTGGAGTTCAGGGAAGAGTTAAAACAGGCACTGGGGGGTTGTGAAGAGTTACCGAATAGCTGGGTAACTACAGCAAAGATGGTAAGGGAGACAGCTAGAAAGGTGCTTGGTGTGACATCTGGACAGAGGAAGGAGGACAAGGAGACCTGGTGGTGGAATGAGGAAGTATAGGAGAGTATACAGAGGAAGAGGCCGGTGAAGAAGAAGAAGTGGGATTGTCAGAGAGATGAAGAAAGTAGACAGGAATATATAGAGATGAGGAACATGGCAAAGAGAGAGGTGCTGAAGGCTAAGGATAAGGCATTGGAGAGTTGTATGAAAGGTTGGACACTAAAGAGGGAGAAAAGGACCTGTACCAATTGACTAGACAGAGGGACCAAGTTGGGAAAAATGTGCAGCAGGTAAGGCTAATAAATGATAGTGAGGAAACATACTCACAAGAGAGGAGAGTGTGTTGAGCAGATGGAAAGAGTACTTTGAGGGGCTGATGAATGAAGAGAATGAGAGAGAGAGAAGGTTGGATGATGTGGGGATAGTGAATCAGGAAGTGAAACAGATTAGCAAGGAGGAAGTATGGACAGCTATGAAGAGGATGAAGAATGGAAAGGCTGTTGGTTCAGATGACATACCAGTGGAAGCATGGAGGTGCTTAGGAGAAATGGCAGTAGAGTTCTTAACCAGATTGTTTAATGAAATCTTGGAAAGTCAGAGGATGCCTGAAGAGTGGAGAAAAAGTGTTTTGATACCTATTTTTAAGAATAAGGGTGATGTGCAGAGTTACAGTAACTACAGAAGGATAAAATTGATAAGTCACAGCTTGAAGTTATGGGAAAGAGTAGTGGAGGCTAGGTTAAGAAGGGAGGTGATGATTAGTGATCAGGAGTATGGTTTCATGCTGGGAAAGAGCCCTACAGATGCGATATTTCCTCTGAGAATGTTGATGGAGAAATATAGAGAAGGTCAGAAGGAGTTGCATTGTGTCTGTGGACTTGGAGAAAGCATATGATAGGGTGCCTAGAGAGGAGTTGTGGTATTGTATGAGGAAGTCAGGGGTGGCAGAGATGTATGTAAGAGTGGTACAGGATATGTATGAGGGTAGTGTGACAGTGGTGAAGTCTGCAGTGGGAGTGACAGATCTGTTTAAGGTGGAGGTGGGATTACATCAAGGATCAGCTCTGAGCCCTTTATTATTTGCAATGGTGATGGACAGGTTGACAGATGAGATCAATCAGGAGGCTCCATGGACTATGATGTTTGCAGATGACATTGTGATCTGTAGTGAGAGTAGGGACCAGGTTGAGGATACCCTGGAGAGGTGGATATATGCTCTACAGAGGAGAGGAATGAAGGTCAGCAGGACTAAGACAGATTATGTGTGTGTGAATGAGAGGGAGGATAGAGGAATGGTGAGGATGCAGGGAGTAGAGTTGGTGAAGGTGGATGAGTTTAAGTATTTGGGATCAGCAGTTCAGAGTAATGGTGTGTGTGGAAGAAAGGTGAAGAAGGGAGTACAGGCAGGGTGGAATGGGTGGAGATGAGTGTCAGGAGAGATTTTTGACAGACAGGTACCAATAAGAGTGAAAGGGAAGGTCTACAAGAGGGTAGTGAGACCAGCTATGTTGTATGGGTTGGAGACAGTGGCATTGACAAAAAGGCAAGAGTCAGAGCTGGAAGTGGCAGAGTTAAAGATGTTAAGATTTACACTGGGTGTGACAAGGATGGACAGGATTAGGAATCAGTATATTAGAGGGTCAGCTCAGGTTGGACGATTTGGAGACAAAGTCAGGGAGGCGAGATTGCATTGGTTTGGACATGTGCTGAGGAGGGATGATGGGTATATTGGGAAAAGGATGCTAAGGATGGAGCTCCAGGTAAGAGGAAAAGAGGAAGGCCTAAGATAAGGTTTATGGACGTGGTGAGAGAGGACATGCAGGTGGTTTGTGTGACAGAGCAATAAGCAGAGGACAGGAAGAAATGGAAACAGATGATCTGCTGTGGCGACCCCTAACAGGAACAACCAAAAGAGAAGAAGAAGAAGAAGTACTGATTTAAAGCAAGGGAAAGAAAGAGAAGGGAAATCTCTGTTTTTGTTCAAGGGAGGAAAGGCTTAAGAGTATTCTAACTGCCCCAAGAACTCTCTAAGATGCTCTAAATACTATTTGATTAATACTTACCTAAGGTAAGTCTTTATTACCATATAGGTACCTACACATTCATTCTAGACCTGATGTAACTACCCATTCTGGAAGCAGGAGGTGCCCTATGCAGGGTGGGAATTGTCAGGGGGATCATAGTTCATTCTTAGACTCTGCTTTGTAAATCTATAAATATGTAAAAGCACTGCACACTAGAATGTAGGGTGCCTCTACTCAGAGTCAGGATACTGCTGATAAGCCATGTCTTTTCATAAGTGTAAGTTGAAGTTGGTGAACTGAAGAGTGGGAAAGTAAAGGAATACAGTACACCCACAGTAAATTCATATTTCATTGGTAATCACTCATTGTCTCCTACAGTGTCCTTTTAGTCAAATTATTTTAGTAATAATCTATTTGTTGTTGCCTTATTTAGTGTATGCTCCTCTGTTGCATTTAATTTATCCGAAATGACATATCTGACATGTTTGGGATCTCTTAAGGGTAACTAAATATTGGATATTTTCTAAGTCAACATAATAATTGTTTACACTACTAACATTCCATCCTGCTATATAAAATACTATAGAATAATAACAGAATAATATATAATTTCATATCTCTTTAAAGAAAATTCTCCATATAATAATTTAACATATGGTGCTCAGTTGATATTGTTGGTTAGAGGTATGAGTGATAATCCAATAGATTTATCTTTATCTATTGGATTAGGAATGACTTTCATTCCATGTTTAATGGGAAAGTCATATTTACTTATATTTGATACTTTAGAATTAATGTTTTATAGAAGTACTTTTTTAAAGCCTGACCAGACTTTTACCCTACTTGTATTTAAAGAAGAAAGAACATTAAATTACACTCCCAAGTTTACACACATAAAAATAACATTCAGTGTTATCAGAGAATATGGTATAACTACTATAATCAAAATAAAAAAAGAAGCAAATGTTTCTTCCAGCAATAACTTGAAATGGATTTAACATTCTTGTCATTAAATACTAATGGCTTAAATAATGCAAATAAAAGATCAAACTTAAAAAAAAAATAAATTTAAATAAGGCACAAGTAGTATTTCTCCAGGAAACACCTTTTAAGACTAATGATAGCTTTATTTGGAACCCTAAGGACTATACAGTCTTAGCTCAATCCTCCTATAGAACAAAGGCAAAAGGAGTATCAATTCTCTGGAAGAAAAACATAACCACTCCAAAAGTTATTTATAAATATGAAGACAAAGAAGATCTACTAATGTTTGTTATAATTAAATATAATAACAGAATATGGACCTTAGCTAATCTATATTGGTTCCCAGGAACTGGAGCAGGAATGGTTAAAAAGCACCTAGATTGTATTTCCAACAATTATAAAGGAAATCTTATACTGGGAGGAGACTTTAATTGTACCTTAGAAGCTTCTGAAACCACCAAGAAGTCTTTTCGCATAGCAACTATTTCAAAATCCTTAAAAAGATGGATTGATTAATTTCATTTAATAGACACTTTTAAAGTTTGTTTGTTTGTTTGTTTGTTTGTCTTTCAGCTTTTTCCCGGTTAGGGGTCGCCACAGCGGAACTCTGGTCCGCTAATGATTGGCAATATATTTTTATGGTGCCGAGTTGCCAGCTTAACACCCAACCTTCAACGAAGGCACGCCCATTCACGCATGTCTTTCGGAATGCCACTCGACCATGGAAAGGACTTGCAGACTCCACACAGACAGCACTCCCCACACTCCAGCCGAGAATCAAACAGGAGAACCACTTGCTGTGAGGCAACAACACTACTGCTGCACCACCGCGGATAGTAATAGACACTTTTAAAGTAAAAGATGATAAATCCTTATTATTTTCCCATAAAGACCATAGATTTGGAACACAAACCAGAATAGACAAATTATTCATAGTTCAAGATTTATAAACAAAAATCCTCAACTTCTCAATAGTTCCATGTCCCTTCTCAGATCATGACTCTCTGATAATGAAGCTCCAAACAGAGTTTAAACCTTTAATCCTCTCAACTAGAATTCCATCATATATCATGAACATTAAAGAATTCAGACCCTGGATGTTGTCAGCACTACAATTATTTCTTGAAATTAATAATACAACAGAAATCAGTAGTTATGGTTTGGGACTCATTAAAAGCGTATTTATTTGGTAGGACCCTTAGCTGGTACAAAAACAAAGTTAGAGAGTGGGAATCTGAATCATTAGACTTGCAAACCAGACTCTTGACAGCAAAATCTAAAAAAAATCAGAATTGTCCAGAAGTCAAAAAAGAAATAGAGGAATTAAATAAAAAAATATAATGAAATTCTAACACACAAAACTTGTCTAGCCTTGGAAAATTTAAAAATAAACTCATTAGCTACCTCCCCCAGATATCTACATAACATATCTACAATAATTAAAATACAATCTAAAACAAATAACATTAGTAGTATATATCATGAAAAGAAAGGGGGAAAGTTTCAGATATAGGAGACATCACTGAAGCATTTCAGTTCCATTATATGGAACACTTCAAAAAAGAAGATTTAGATACCAACCAAATAAACTCAGATGCAAACCTTATCAATATAAAAAAAATTCCAGAAAACTTAAAACTAATCCTACAAAAACCTATATCCTATAAAGAAATTGTTGACAAGATAAAATAAAGTAAATCTAACAAAGCTCCAGGGATAGATGGTATAATTACGGAAATGTACAAACTCTTCCCTTCAACAGTAATCACTCTTTTTCATAAAACTTTGCTAGAAGTCCAGTCAGAAGCAAAAATACCACCCTCATGGAAATATTCTCTCATAACACCAATTCTAAAAGATAATAAACCATCAGACCTTTGCACCTCATACAGACCTATATCATTACTGAATAATGATTACAAAATATTCATGTCAATCCTAACAGAATGAAAATCCCACTTTCAAAGACAATTAATAATGATCAAATTGGATTTTTATATAACAGGCACACACATGATAATATTAAAATGATACTTACTCTTGTAGATTATGTGAATAAAGAAGATAGAGAAACACTTTTAATCGGATGAGATATAGAAAAAGCCTTTAATTCCCTCAACTGGGAATATCTATTTAAAACTTTAGCATTATTTGAATTTCATCCTCCCTTCATCTTATTCCTAAAAAACATATATATTAATAACTTAGCCTGCATTAAATTAGGTCCTTTCACCTCAGAATCTATCCATATAATGAAATGTACTAAACAAGGATGCCCCCTTTCTCCTTTTTTATTTGCTTTGGCTATAAAAATGCTTGCAGAAATAATACGCAATAATTCAAGAATAAAAGGAATAGAAGTCTATGACCAGTACATATCTAAAATAATGCTTTTTGCTGATATTTTATTAACCCTATCAAACTCCAGAGAGTCATTAGGAGAGCTAGAAGAAGTAATGGAGAAATTTTATAAGATTTCAGTTCTACACTTTAATAGATCAAAATCAAAATTTCTATTTTTAAATAAGAAAAAAGAACTACAAGTTTCAGATAAATCCATCACAGGAAAACAAGAACTTACGCTAAATTGTTTAAGAATAGTGTTATGCAAAAATATAAATGAAACAATATTAATAAATTATAAAAACATTATTGAAACAATAAAAATATATATAGAAAAGTGGAACAGAATTATATTAACTTTTGAAGACAGATTGCAATTAATAAAAATGGTCTTATTGCCAAAAATACTATATGTAGCATAAGCAATACAGTTAATTCCTGAAAGACGTATTCTTAAAGAAATAAACTCATGTTTAATAAAATTTTTATGGTATCCCAAAAAGAATAGTGTAGCTCTAACTCATCATATTAGACCCTGGAAACAAGGAGGATTGAACTTCCCAGAAATAGAAACATATATAAAAGCATCTGTGCTTAAAACTACAATAGACTGGATAAACCCAAATTATTTTGCCAACTGGAAAGAATTAACAATGGCTATATTAACAAATGAATTTAATCTGTTAAAAAAATGTTAATAGTAGACAAATCAAACAAACCCTGGTAGGTACTATGCATAAGTATATAATATAATATAACAAAACCTTCTAAAACAACACTGATTAATCATTACATCAATTCCTTTAGGAAACTTATCAATGCAAACATAGATCTAAAACTTTGGTTTGACCTTTTAACCCCATTTATCATCACTAATAACTGTCCTCACAAAATATATAGGGAAACAATAACCTCCTGGGAACAAAATGGAGTCTTATGCTGGTTTCAATGTGTAAATACATTAAATGTTTTAGATATACATATGATAAAAACTGCTTACAATATTCCAGCACAGGACTGGTTAACCTTACAAAGCATTCTAATCTACACTCAATATTTATGCAGATTAATTAATAATGCCTTATTTAAAGATATTCCATATCCAATAAGTTTTCTGTATGAATTTATATGTAATAGTTGTGAAAAGAAAAATTCCATTTCAAATCTATATAAAGAGTTAATAACATATAAAACAATTCCCAAACCCTCATACTGGCAGTTCTTAACAAAAGGTCAGTCATTGCAGTTAACATCTTTACTATCAGTTAATTACACCTCTAACACACAGTACTGGAAAATATTTAACTGGAAATACTTACATAAAGCATTTTTAACACCAGCTAGAATTAAAAAGATCAGTACTACTACAGTGTTTTTTGCTGGAGGTGTGAAAAGTCAAATAATGCAGACTGGATTCATATTTTCTATGAATGTAATAAAATTAAATCATATTGGAATGGAATCAATCATTTTTTACAAGGTTTATTTAATGAATCCTTTACCTTAACTAAAGCATTGATTATACTAAATGTAAATGAAGGTCCCTACCCGAATAAGACAAATATGTATTTGTTATGGACAATACTTGCTATATCCAGGAAATGCATAACCTGAAGGTGGAATTCAAATACACCCCCGACCTTGGAAGAATTCTACACTTTACTGAAGACAACTGCATCAATGGAAATAAAAATCAAAGAACTACGAATCTATCCCAGGCCATTGGTAAATAATCCTTGGAAGAAAGTTATATCTTTGTGGGACACTCTGCAATAATCTGTTAATTCTATATTTAATAACATACAGTGTATATAATTGAAAGTCAGGCTATTGTAAATATTGTATATAGTTGTTTATGATGATATTTTAAAATATTATGTAAATGTTATTTTTAATTGAAAATAAAACATTTTTTGAGAAAAAAAGAATTTTCTATACTGAATGAAATAATACTTGGAAGGCTGAGCTTTCTGTGGTGTAGTTTATTGGTCTCAGTGGTGTAGAAGGCTGTGGGTTCTATTCCCACACTAAGTAAATGGACTGCTGAAATTGCAGTACAGCATAAGTGGGAGCTGCACTCCTGGGTGTGTTGATCTTTAGATGAGTTGTTAAACCTAGGCTTCATCTGCTTGAGTTGGTGGTAGCTCACATAGATGTAAAAGACCCCACAGTACCTATATAAAAAAGTAAGTGAAGTTTCCCGATGCCCTGGCCAAATTTCCCATAGTAGTATAAATACCACCTTAGCGTACCTCTCAACTGTCCTTATTTTCACAGAATGTCTAGATTTTTGTCTCATATTCTTGTTCCGTTCCATATAAAATTTGTGTTTTTTCTGGCAAATCACTGGGAATTAAAGTAACTAAAAAATGACAGATAATTTGAGTTTCAGACTTTCATATCCTTCAGAACTTGGATGCTAATGGAAAAGCTATTATTCCATCAATTTTCTAAGTTTATAAGAGCAATATTTAAAATCTGTCCCTATTTTTGTGCCTTTGGCCCCCCCATTATTTTTGGCTTTGCCCAGATTTCTTGCACAAAGAAGTTGAGAGGTATGCACCTTAGGTCTCCCATGAAAAGAGGGCAGTAGCAGTGCTGTCTTAACACATGGGCACATTGGACAGCTGCCTGGGGACCCCATGAGCATAGGGGCTGCATGCTAATCTATGTATGTTGTGACTTGCTGTCAAATAAATAAATAAATACTACACCATACTAAAATATAAATATTTGAAGTATTATGAAAATTATGAAAAGTCTAAATATTAGAAAACATTGTACAGTATAGCATCCATCATCTGAAATGTCAATTATCCAAATGCAGCCTTCCTCTAACATCAATTATCTGAACACAACGGCAGCCTTCCTAAAAGTTGCATCTCTATATGTATCACCTGTTCTTCCTACCATGTGGAATTTAATGTTCCACTCATCGCTGCCTTGCTGCTTCCACAGTTCCACTTCAACAAGTAATTGTTATCTGGGTTGTGTGTGTGTGTGTGTGTGTGTGTGTGTGTGTGTGTGTGTGTGTGTGTGTGTGTGTGTGTGTGTGTGTGTGTGTGTGTGTGTGTGTGTGTGTGTGTGTGTGTGTGTGTGTGTGTGTGTGTGTGTGTGTGTGTGTGTAAAATGCCCCATTTTCATTTTTAATCCTATGAGTGGTTGTGTAGGTAGGGATCCCAGTGCATTGCTTTGCCCGGGAGCCAATAATGCTGTTAAAATGGCCCTGGACAGTAGCCTTGCAGTACTAACCCATCTAACAAAGAATAAATAAAGTCTGATTCAATATGGTGGCACTTTCTATTTCACACTTGTCTACTTCATTTTTCATTAATCTCTATTTTCATTAATCGCTAGGCTGTATAAATTTGTATAATGTGTATGTGTATATAAATTTACTTTATGTGGTCCATGTGTGACTCCAGCATTGACATAATTAATATAAGTTGCTTAGATTTATTATGTGTTTTAGAATGATTAGAGTTATTTGCTGTGGTTTGGAATGTCTGAAGTTATTAACGTGAGGTTAAACTCATGTGACACACTGCTGTGTGAGAAAGCTGAGCTTTCTGTGCTGATTCCTGCAGTTTGTCTAGCAGAAAGGAGACAACTTGGGTTCCAATTGAGTTCCATGGCTTAGTTTTATAGCCTTATTCTGAAGGTGATTCTACTTTTGTTTAGCTGTACTGACTGACTGTAAAGATCATACAGTTGATTCAGAAGGCCTATTCTTACTACATATGTGTTTATTCTTATTTGTGTGTTATAATGATAGGTTCATAGGTTCACAGATGTTTACTAGACTAATGACCACAAGGGCCTTTTTAAGCCTAGCCATGCATTACAAACAAATCTCTAACAGGTTCTGATACCCTTGATAAGTGTAAGCAGGAGTTTAGGAGATGAAATATTTACAAACAGGGACCTGGGAGATTAACCATTTACAGGTTGCCTGTGTCCATTAGAGACATAGGTGCCATATCAGGGATGAATTTCCTGTTCCCCAGCCAATGATTCAAGCTGTACTTGAATTGGGTTTGGGAGGAACTCTGCTTCACATGGATGGGGAGCCTATTCCATAGACTGGGTAGTCTCTGGGATACATACCTGTCTCTCCAACAGGTCCTATTTATATTGAAGCAGGTGGGGGTGTCTGGGGGGGGGGCACTGGTCACTGGCCACTGATAAATGCTAACAATTGTTTATGCCTACTGTTTTGCTCTTTGTAGCTGCCCAGTGGCTTGGGATGTGGCTGAAAAGGGTTTCTGACCAACCAACGCATTGGTTAATCAACAAAACAAATTTTGAAGTTACTGAGGTGCAGGGTCAGTACATAACTGCACAGTCATTGTATGCAGGTATTTTTGTTTTATTTTGTTATTTAATTTATTTATACTTGCTTTTCTTTTCTTCCTCATTGTACTAATCTTTTCTGTAGTTACTGATGGTAGTGGTGATAGTGAGGGAGATTACTACCGCAGTTGTACAAAGTGTACAAAAAGTCCTCTCCAGTCACAAGTTCCAGATAAAGACTATTCCATTCAGTTTTGAGACATTTTTGAGTAGACATGAAGCAGTTACTGTAGAAGAGATTGGGTTAATGGTTAGATGCACAAAGAACTAAGGGTTTTAAGTGCTGTGGTAAATCAAGTTTCTAGTTAAATGTTTGTAAAACATGCAATGAGCATTTTGGTATAAATAACACAAATATATCTATAAAATCTAAATATTCATTTAAAGTTCAGTAATGAGTTGTACATCAACTACATGAATCAGATAGCTAAAAAAAGAATTTGCAGAATGCACTTTACATCATTTACAACCAGACTCCCCCCACCTGTTTCAATTACTTTCTGCAGCAAAGTATGCAGATCTCCAGGAAAATCATTCAACTTCTCCAGCACGTCCTCTGAGCTGCCTTGGAGGGTGTAAGTTAAAAATATATGAGATAATATGTTAGTTTTATAAAAAGAACTAAGATCATATTTTATCAAACTGCTCATAATGATACATAACAATGCATACTGTGCTATATCTAACAGTAAAGGAGATGTCGACAATGCCTTGTAGTGTTATACCCGTATGTTTGCTAAATGTACCAGCACTGATTAATAATGGGCTTTGCTTTTTTTTTTTTTTTGATTTATTTTAATCAGTACCTCCTGATGCCTTAGGAAAAAAGCTAAACTGCAATACTACAGTGACCCTAAGCTTTATACAGCTACAAATGACCACGCCTTCTTATATTCAGATGCACTTATGTGATATAACCATCATGTTATTTTTCTATTCTACTATGTATTATCATAACATACAGTATAAAGTAATAGTGAGTGGTGGCATAAGTGTCACACAGTCAAACACCAATTTTGTTAATGGTGCCTTGCTATAAAAAAAGGTTGGAAACACTGCATATTGAAAAGGTTTGACCAGACAGATTGTGGAAAAATTATATCTCAGTAGCTCAACAGATAGCACAACCACCTTTGGTGCCGAAGGCTATAGGTTCTATTCTGACACTGAGTAACTAAATTACTTTCAGTACTGAAACTGCAGTGCAGCATAAGTAGGGTGCTGCAATTCTGAGTGTGCCATCCTCTTGGATGAGCTGTTAAACCAAGGCCCCAATTGCCTGAGTTGGTGATAGCTTACATTGATGTAAAAGATCCCATGGCACTTAACAAAAAGAGTGGGGGGAAGTTCCCAGGTGCCATGGTCAAACTTCCCCTCATCAGTATGAATACCACCTTGGGTCTCTCTGAAAAAAAAAAAAAGAAATATAAGCAAAATGGACTTGCTTTTAGTCTGCCGGAATATTTTGGGTCATGTAATTGTAGGTGTAGTTTGATAACTCCTTGCAGAATGTCTGCTTACCATCATCGTTAATGAAAGTAACCCAGTCAACAAAGTATAAAGCAAACAAAACATATAAAACATTTGGTAATTTGCTTGCTGGACTTAATAGAACGCTTTTAGTCTTCCTGAATATTTTACCCTCATCCTTAATAGAGACAGTGGTAGGTAAAAAGCACTCTTTTAGACATAGGTTCATAGATAGGTACTAGGCTATCTGCCTGAGGGCATTTATAAGCCTAGCCAGAGTGTGTCGGCTTTCGCCGCCCCATTGATTAATTAACTGATCCTCTGTCAAGCAGAGCCAATGAAGTGATCCCAGGGGTGTATTTTCTGTTACCCATCCACTCGTCAAGGTTTCTCTTGAAGAGTGTTAGTGAGGGGCTCTGCCTGATGTAATTTGGAATTGTGATCCAAAGCATGGGATAATCTCTGTGACAGGAATCTATCCCTCCAGCATGTTCTATTTATTATTGTGGCGAGGTTTAGCTCACTAGAGCGCATGGCACACAGTGACTTGGATTTCTTTAGGTGGAGCATGTCCATCAATTCTGAGTTGGACATGGCTTTGTAAGTCAGGCAGAGATCACCTCTAAGTAAGCGATATGCCACTGAGTACAGCCGGAGTTTTTTCAGTCGGGCTGCATAGGACATATGTTTGAGACCAGTAATCCTCTTGGTGAGGTACTTTTGTGGTCTTTCCAGCTGTTGGAAGTGTCTTGTGAGGTACATCCCAAATGGGGCATTGTAGTCTATGATGGGTCTAATGAGTGATGAGTAGAGGGGCACTATAACCTCTTTATTTCTAGATGCAAACCCTTTAGTAATTAGATGGACCACATAGAAGGATTTCCTAACTACTTTGGCAATATGATTGCCAAAGGAGAGATTACTATCTACCTGGGTCCCCAGATCTCTTATTACCTCTTCTGTATTAAGGGGGCTGCCACCTATGTGGTAATTTGTGAGTGTTTTGTTTTTCCCAAATGGGATGACTGCATTTTTTGGCATTTAGCTTGTGGCCATGACTTTGACACCAGATGTCCGTCTCAGTAAGGCCCTTTTGGGGGATGTCCATGTCAGCCGGAGAGTCAATTATGGCTCCCAGTTTGCAGTCATTGGCAAACTTGGTTAGCCATAATCCTCCTGTGTTTGCCTGTACTTCTGAGAAGTATATGCCGAATGTAGGGGTCCCAGGACCGAGCCTTGTGGGACACCACTTGTGACTGGTTTAGAGTCGGACCTGGAGCCCACTATTCTTACCGTGTGAGTTCTGTCTGTAAACCAGTTGGCAACCCATCTCATGATGTAGGGGTTTATGTTCAGGCTGGTGAGTTTTTCTGTAATACCCGAGTGGGGAATGGTGTCGAAAGCCTTGGCGAGGTCAAGGTAGGCTGTGTGAACCACCTTTCCCTCATCTATGGCCTTTGTGACTGTCTCAAAGCAGTCAACCAGGTTTAGTAGGCATGATCTGCCCTTAACAAAGCCAAACTGGGTCGGGTCAAGTGTTTGGAGGTTCCCAATGTCTTTGTTAATGAGTTCCATGATGATGCGCTCCATAGCCTTGCAGACCAGGCTAGTCAGGCTTATGGGGCGATAGTTACCAGGGTCAGTTGTGGCCCCTCCTTTGTGGAGAGGAATAACCATTGCTGTGCACCATTCTATGGGCATGTAGCCTGTGGGGAAGCTGAGGTTTAACAGCGTGTTTAGGTGGGGGGTTAGTTCATTCTGTAGTTCGTGCAAGACGCAGTGTGGGACACCATCTGATCCCACTGACGCTGTGTTTTTGGCTTTTGAAAAGACTGTTTTCACCTGTGCGTCTGTGATTTTTGGGACACTACACTTTTCCAGTATTGTGGGCCCTTTTGGAGGTGAGGGGGGGTGAAGTTTGCACTGAATCTATCTGCCAGGATGTTGGCAATATCAGTAGGTTCAGTATATTTTGTGCTATTTTGCACTAGTTCAGTGCATATCTGTGAGTTGCCACTTAGATTCTTAACATAGCTAAAGAAGGCTTTGTGGTTATCTTTTGAATCCTTGGCTATTTTTCTTTCGAAGTTAGCCTTGGATGATTTCATGAGGAACCTCAGTTTCTTATTGATACTGATCAGGGATGTCTTTCCTTCTTAGGATTTGCTTTTTTTCTGAACTAGCTTCCTCCTTCTATTGTATAGCCTGTTTATTGCAGGGGTCCACCAAACTGGTTTCCTTCTCTTAGAGGAGTGAGTCTTGGTTTTGCTAGGGATGGCATGATCCATGCATCCTTGTAGGTGCTCATAGAGTGCATTTGTAAAGGTTTCTGCATCTCGAGCAGTGATATCTTTTAGCGTGGGGGCTGTGAAACTTACCACCTCTGTCTTAAGTAAGGTGAAGTTTGCTTTAGAAAAGTTTTTACTGTGGTTTCCTTAGTTGGGGGTGGTGGTGGGGTGTGGACATCCAGAGTGATTAGTTTATGGTCTGATCTAACCAGTGACCGGTTGACCTCCAGTGTGGAACACCTGTCGCCCATGTTGGTGATGACCAGGTCCAATGTGTTTTCACCTCTGGTAGGGGAGTTTACCAGCTGATCCAGGGCATTTGAGTTGATGAATTCCAGGAAGCACTGGGTCTGGGAATTTGTACTCAATTAGTTTTCCCAGTGAATGGCAGGGTAATTAAACTCGCCCAATATCAGGGTGTTTGGTAGGACCTTCATGTTTTCCAGTTTCTCCAGAAAGGTGGAGTGGTGGTCCTGGGTCATGGAAGGTGATCTGTAGCAGGCCACAATTTGCATTGCAGATTTGCCTGATGTTAGTTGCACATGGATGATCTCAGAGGTATCATGCTGCACCACTAACCTGGAGGTGTAGGCATCCTTGATGAATATAGATACAGCCCCTCCTTTTGTGTTTCGATCCGTGTTCTGTGGCTGAAACGTGTGGTATGAGTTGTAGTTGTAGTAGTGCTGGGGTGCTCTCTGGAGCCTTGAACCAGGTTTCAGTTACTGCACAGATGTCGACGTTCTCCATACTGAGGAGTGCTTCGAGCATGTGCATTTTGAGATTTAAACTCCTGGCATTGCGTAGCATAACCCTCAGTTTTTTGTTAATTGTACTGTTTACAGAGGTGGGTTTGACTTTTGAGCCTTGCCTAAAAAAGGCACTATGGGGGCAGCAAGAGCTTTGGCCGGTATTTGAAAGCCTAAGGGTGACAGGTGCAAGCTATCTTCTTGATAACTATAACATAGCCACATCGACTTCTGTTGGTATGGGTGGTAAGAAGATGGTGGCAATGTATCTTGAGAACCACTTTAATGCCCATAGCCTCTGCTTGCACTCAACATATTTATGTATTTATGTATTTATTTATTTCATTAAGCTAACTCAGTAGAGCTGTGACTTCATATGTCATTGCTTATCTAATCAATAGTCTCTTATTAAGCATGCATCTTTACAACTGTGCACTGTTGTTCTTTCTTAATCCCTCAGCAGCATGTTATCACATTATCTAAGCACCTGTGAGTTCTGCAAGAAGTAACCAGTGCAGTCATTAGCTTATTCCATTATTTTATCAGGGCCACATTTCTACAAATGGACTATGTACTCCATAGGATCATAGGAAGTTGTTAGGCTATTGGCCCTGAGGCCTTTATAAGCATAGCCAAGAGTTTAGCCCATGCTTAGACAAGTCAGCACCCAATGCCCCTGTCCAGAAGGGACACAGGTGGAATCCCAGGGGTGTATTTTCTGTTTCCCATCCAGCTATCCAGGTTGCGCTTAAAAAGGGGTAAAGAGGTACTCTGCTTGATGTGGAGAGGGAGTCTATTCCACAGACGGGGGAGTCTCTGGAATACAAATCTGTCCAGCCAACAAGTCCTATTGATGTCACAGACCAGGTTAAGGCTGCATGTATGGGTTATTCGAGTGGAGCTTGATTTGCGGATATGCAGCAATCCCATCAAGGTTGGGTCCGAGATCGCCTTATAGGCCAAACAGATGTCACCTCTGAGGAGTCTGTATGAAGCTGAGTAGAGGGATTGGGCTTTTAGCCTATCTGTGTAGGGTAGATTTTTGAGGCCCTGGATTCTCCTGGTGAGGAACCTCTGTGGTCTCTCCAGCTGCTGCATATGCTTTGCTAGGTACATGCCAAATGGGGTGTTGCACTCAATAATGGGCCTTATAAGGGATGAATACAGGGATGTTATGACCTCCTTGCCCTGGATAAAATACCCTTACCTATGAGGTGGGCCATGTAGAAAGCTTTCCATACCATGGAAGCAACATTGTAGTCAAAACTCAGTTTGCTATCAAACTGGGTGCCCAAATCCCTCACTACTGATTGCATACTTAAGACATTGTTATTAATGTGATAATTTGTGGGGATATCACACTCCCCAAAGGGGATGATGATGCATTTTTGGTATTCAGCTTGAGGCAATGTTTCTGGCACCAGTCATTTGTTTGAGTGAGACCTTCTTGAAGGATTTCCACAGCACTAGGGGAATTGATGACAGTGCCCAGCTTGTAGTCATCTGCAAACTTGGTCAGCCATAGCCCACTGGTTTTGGCCTGCACCTCAGAAAAATATATCCCAAATAACAGAGGCCCCAAGACCGAACCCTGGGGTATGCCACTCATTACGGGTCTACTGCTTGAGGTGGCTTCCCCTATTTTGAATAGGTGGGTTCTATCAGTAAGCCAGTTTGCTTCCCATCTGGTAACATATGGAGTGATGCCTAGTTGAGAGAGTTTATCTATTATGCCCGAGTGGGGAATAGTTTCGAAGGCTTTGGTCAGGTCAAGGTAGGCGGTGTGCACCATCTTCCCCTTGTCCATGGCTTTCATGACTGTCTCAGAGAAGTAGACCAAATTTAACAGACATGACCTCCCCTTGAAGAAGCCAAACTGTGTGGGATCGAGTGTTTGGAGGTTTCCAATGTCCTTGTTAATGAGGTCCATGATAATCTGTTCCATGGCCTTGCAGATCAGGCTAGTTAGGCTGATGGGTCTCTAATTTCCTGGATTGGTGGATGCTCCACCTTTGTGCAAAGGGATGACAGTGGCTGTCCTCCACTCATCTGGGATGAAGCTGGCACTAAGGCTTTGGTTGAATAGGGCACCTAATGGTGCTGCAAGTTCCTGCCTGAGTTCATGTAGTTTGCAGCCTGAGATGTTATCATGTCCCATGGAGGCTGTATTTTTTGCCTTTGAGAGAGCAGTGATGATCTGTTCCCTAGATATAAGGGGAAGGGGGCAGGAACTGGGGATGTCCTGATTTACTGATGGGGGGACAGAAGGGTGACGTTTTTGTTGAATCTGTCAGCCAGCAAGTTTGCTATATCTATGGCATTTATATATGTGGTGTCCTTGACCACCAATTCTGAACAGATCTGGATACTTCCTTTGAGATTGTGGACATATGTGAAGAAGGCCTTATGATTGTCTTTAGCAGATGTGGCCAGTTTGGATTCGAAGTTTGCTTTGCAGGATTTCAGTAGTGCTCTTATTTGTTGGTTCAGGCTAAGAAGAGATTGCTTCCAATTGGGCTTCCTTCTTAGTTCTGGACAACAATGTTTTCTTTTTGTTATAGTTTATTTATTGCAGATGTCCACCAGACAGGTTTACTCTTCCTAGCGGAGGATGATTTAGTCCTGTTGGGTATTCCTGATTCCATGTATCTATATAAATGCTGGTGTAGTGCTTTGGTGTAGTTTTAGATATTGATGCCAGTTCCTAGAGAGGGGGAGGGGGCTGTGAAGCTGTTTATAGCATCCCTCAGGAGGCTGTAATCAGCTTTGGCAAAGTTTTTTTGTTTGACCCTAGCTAGAAGGGGGCTGAGGACGACCCCTCTAAGGCCGGATCTTACCAGGGAGGATGATACTGCAGGGATGCTGCAGTGGTTGTTCATGTTGGTTAATACCAAGTCCAAGTTATTATCACTTCTTGTGGGTTTATCAACTAGCTGGTCCAAGGTGTTTGCACTGATAAAATCGAGGAATTTCTGGACACCTGTGTTCTGGCATTTCTAGTTCTTCCAATCTATGTTTGGGTAGTTAAAGTGACCCAGGATCAGGGTAAAGGGCTGAATCTTGATAGATTCAAAGAGGTCCAGACAGATGGACTGGGCATCTTGAGTCAGATTTGGGGGCTGGTAGCTAGCTATGTTTTGTAATAGTAGTCAATGGTTAACTGCACCCGGAGGGTCTCCTGTGTGTCATACTGTTTGACCAACCTGGAGGTGTGTATGTCTTTAATATATATTGAAACTCCATCTCCTTTGGCTTTACTGCCCACAATTTGGGGTTTGAATGTATGATAGGGTGAGTAACCAGGTAAGGCTGGGTGCTCTCCACAGCTTTGAACCAGGTTTCTTTAACTGTGCAGATGTCAGCATTTTCCAGGTTTAAGAATTACTTGCAATGAGTGCAGCTTCATGTTTAGACTCCTAGCATTTAGCAGTATGACTTTTAATTTGCGTTTCATTGAAATTTTTATGTTGGTAGTTTTAACCTCATCATTTTTCCTAAAAAAGGCACTATGGGGGAGGCAAGAGCGTTTGCCAGAAGCCTGAAGCCCAAGTGAGACAGATGCAGGCTATCTCTGGCAAAGCATTGTGGTCTGTTGATCATATTTTCATATCTTCCCCACTCCATGCTGTCCTTCCCTCTCTCTCTCTCTCTTTCTCTGTCTACTGGGGTGCCATGGGGAACTATTCTTTCACTTTTTCATTCACCATATGCTGACATTGGCAAACTTTCTTAGAACATTTGGACTGACGTTTTTAATTATCTGCAAATGATCTCTTGCTGTGCATGGATTTGCATCTGAGTTGGAGGTTGCATTTAGTGCTTTTAGTTAATGCCTGTCTCAAATTCAGAACTAGATGACTGGTACCTGGTTGCAAGACAAATAAATAAAAATAGGTTTGAGTTGTGCAGTTCAGATAATCCCCCTCCCCCAACACAAACACAGATGCAGTTTATTTCTAGTGGATGTGAAACTAAGACATGCACCTATTTCTGGAATTTTGGCATTTTTTCTTCCTGCCTGACAGTGAGGGACCATTCATCAACTGTAGAGAAGGCATATTTCCTGGTAATGAATATGATTAGTATTAATCAGTTGAGAGTCCACACAGTCTCTATTGTTCTCTTTCTATTAGAGAATCATTTATCTGATGCTAACAAGTACTCTGTACTATAAACAGTCAGACACACTATAATACAGATGGTTTAAGATCTAGAGAAGGATGAATCCTGCATGTGGAGGGTTGAATGGTGGCAAGAAAAAAAAAAGACAAAACCAGGTGTTATTCTGGAAAAAAAGTCTGACACGCGCACACACACACACACACACACACACACACACACACACACACACACACACACACACACACACACACACACACACACACACACAGAAAAATATGTTACAAAAACAGATTGTTTACTGAATAACTAGTTTCTCTTTAAAGAATCTTCTTACATGCATTCTGTACTATGACTTGCAAATGGCAAGCAATGTGGGTACCTACACATCTGTATCTACACGTGTTTGCCCACACATGGGTACCTACACATGACTCATGCACCTCTGTACCTCATAGCACTAGAAATTTAGTCAAAGCTAAAATCAAGGACAGGTTTTAATTATTGCTCTCAAAAACTTAAAAAGTTACTAGAATAATAGGTTTTACATTAGCATGCATTTTCTGAAGGATATGAAGTGTGAAACTCATAGGTCTGTAATTATTTAATGACTTCACCCCCTACTAATTTACCAGAAAACCACAAATTTTATAAGAAACAGACCAAAAATTTGAGATAAAATATGGATAGTCTGCAAACTTTTTGACAATTGAGAGATATACTTACCTCTGCTGGGAAGACACTCACGTACTGATTGCTTCTGGAGTTCAAACAGGCCAAAAGATGAAGTACTTAGAATCTAACTTCTTCTGCTATTGGTCTGTATTGAGCTTCAGTAAGTCTGTCTTTCATTGGTTCCACAGTCAGACCAGTGAGAAAGAGAAGCTGCTACGGGCAATCTGAGGCACAAAGACAGCATTTGTCAATGTGGTCCAGGTCACAAACCAGACTTTTATTTTTATTTTTCAATACAAGTAAGCTAGATTTCACCAATAATTCATGGGCTTGATTAAAAAGTGTTAATACTCCGCATCTGGAACACATGCTAGGAGTTTGTGACCCCTCATAATGGGAAGCAAAGGAATTTTATTTGCTGACCAGAATTTAATGCCCATAACTTCCAGTTGCTGACTGTATAACATTGAACAGGCTGCTTTTCCACGTGAGTGCTCAAAGGTTGCCAAAAAGCAGTTATGCTTAGTGATTATTGTCTAATTAGTAAAGAATAAATTAAAAAATATATTACAGTTGCAGATTGTATTTTTAACACCTCACTGGCCTGCAGTCTGTATTATTTCTTTATTTTTTTCTTCTCTCAAGCTTTAAAGTTCACCTTTTTCTTTTCATTATATCAATCTCTTCACACACAGCATTATATTTTAATTAGTTTTGAAATGTGACTGAGCCTAGTCTCCTAATGAAACATGAAAATGTTTTAACAAAGAAGCTACAACTTGACTAGAAAATGTCTGTGGTGTATTAGGTTAAAGTTTAAAAGAAACATAAACATTTGCTGACAGATAGTCATGCTTGCCCTGTCTGTCCATGTTTCCAGATACTATGCATGTTTATTTAGCCTGTGATCCATGGAATACACAATGGTCATCATTGCCTGTTTAGTCACTTTAGATCTTAAAAAACTTCAAAGCAACAGTTGGCCAGATGATACACTGGCCTTTATTTAGTCAGGAGGGTATGGGGGACAAATTTCAGTGCAATAAAAAAGAATCTATGCTTCTGGACTAAAATGGAAGCTTTGTTTTTGTTATATGAGCTGCCGGAATGACACTTTTTTTAAGTTTATTAACTCAACCCACTTCACTATGTTGTTACCAAATTTTATTGGTGAGTGTTTAAGTGAGAGTGTGATTTCATTATGAGACAAATGCTTTTAAGGGAAAGCCATATTCAAATTTGGATATTAAAATTCTTTTTCCATTTGCAACTCATGAGGATTTTGATTGGAAAGGGGGCGTTTTGTTAGCCTAGTGGGTTTATTTCCTTTCTTGTGTTGTTTAAGTTTAGGGAGAAGCTAGGAGAAGGAGCTAGACAGAGCCCCAGCTATTTCAATGAGTTTTTGTTTTGCCTAGAAGACAATGCTTTTTGTTTTGGATAAACTGAGTATAGGTTATTTATCCAGTGAATCAGGTTGAAGAAGTCCGAGTGGGGTTACTTTTATGAAGCTGTGAGGGGTTTATTTGAGTGGTATAGAACAATGTTATAAGCACAGTGTAAGAGTAGAAGGTGAGGAAGATTCAGAAGCAATTTGTTGATGTGTATTGAGAAAAGGAATGGGGCAAGAATGGGCCCTTGTGGAACAGCTTGATTCAGAGTGGGTAGTGGGGAAAAAGAGGAAAGAATTTTAACTTGTTAGTGAAGAGTAGACAGATATTTTTGCAACCAAGGTTGGGCATCTGGGCTAATGCCTCAGTTTAATTTTTCCAAATGACCAGGCTCGCCTAGTCCTTACAAGAATGAAAGAAAGTATCCAGGAGCCAAAACAACCTAAATTTATTCCATATAAACTTCACGAAACATGTATTCCATAAGTTGTTGGTTCTGAGGCTCGGCTCTCATTGTTGGAGTTTTTAATTTCTCCAGCTTTTTGGGTTTCTAATACTGTGATGGGAATGGACCCCATTCCTAAGTCAAGGAATAATTAAAGTTCATGAAATTAGTATTGTTTTAATCTTTGATGATAGCGATAAGTGCTCTTCGCAGCACCCACAATGTGCCCAGAAATGATTCTTTCTGCAATTCCTGTAGAGTTATATGTACTGGTAGCATATTTAAATACGACTGTAGAGTCTTTTTAATAGCTCCTACTACTGTCTGGGTATCTTTCTTCCACTTTGCTCTCATTTCTGCCTGCAAATCATGATATTTTATGACTTTGTGTGTGTGTGTGTATCTCTCTGTACATGAGACACTGTAATCGCTAGGTGTAGCAATTTCAATGATAAGTGCTACTTTTGTCTTTTTTCATGGACTACTATATTTAGTTTTCTCAGATTTATTGTTTATGTTGTTAGTAATGGGTGATCCCACGTGATGTATATACTTCATCATTCTCTATAATGTTTTGTGGCTCATGTTTCCAATGTTTCTCAGCTACTTCTATATTGTAGTGTTTACACAGTCCCAATGCAACAACCTGGCCACATTACTGTGCCTTTTGGTGTACAAGCCCTCTGTCATGAGTTTATCACATCCAACAACATTGAGTTTATCACTCCCAGCAACAAGATATGCAACTGTTTCCAATTGTTTTTTACAGAACCTACATTTGTCTGTTTGTTCCACATGTTCAATAGACTTTGTAAACCTACATGTATGTAGTCCACCATCATGGGCTGCCATTATCAACCTTTCATCCTTTGCTTTCAGCTCACTTCTCCTTAACCATTCCTGCTTCAAATCCTGATCATCAAGAAGTTGTTCCAGGAGATCTCCATACTTTTCATTATATTTATGGCTTTTCCAATCTCTTTTCCTTCTCATCTGATCCTTCTCCTTATGTTCTTTCTTTTGTTTTGTTTTTTTGGCACATTCAGTTGGTGTCTGATTTTTATCTGCTTCTCTTGTTTGATTTCCATTCCTGCTTGCCACTTGAATATTTATGCTAAACTAATCAGAGAGGTCATCTTAGATTTCCACTCCTCATGTTTTGAAGCTTTCAGTATGTTTGGATCTGATGAAGTCAACAACTGCAGATCTATATGTGTAATCAATTTTGAGGAGACTCGTAACGCCTTCAGAATGAGGGAGGTATATATAATCTTAGTATACACTGATTTTTATATATCATTTGATAAGCATGAATCATTTTTCTTGTTTTTCTGTCCAACAGATCCAATACCTTCTGACGCCAGTCATTCACTCCAAAACTATAACTTAAAACAAGGAGAGTGAATTGGTTTATAGCTTGGACTGTATTCCTAGATTCCAGGGCTGTTTTCAATATTAGTTTTAATCTTCTGAAGTATTTCTTACTGGGTTTCATTCACATTTCCCCATATTTTATTACTGACCCTTCATCAGTTCCCAAATATTTATATGCTCATTCCTGCTCAAGTTCTTTTATATCACATTCATATCCTAAATTGATATTTTTTGGCTACTGCAACTTTTGTGCTTTAAACATTGGTTTTACATATTTAATGAGAGCAAATGTCATTCTTGTATCATCTGAGAAAGTTTTAACTACTCACAGTTGTGCTTTCTGAACTATATAATTTTAAGTCATTCACAAAAAGTAACTTATGATCTTTAATCAAGTTTGTTTTCTGGGAGGCAAATTATAACCAACACATAATCTATTAATTAAACAGCTTAATGGGTTAAGGGCAATACAAAACAATAGCTGTGACAAAGAATCATCCTGAAATATCTCCATTTGAATTTTTATCCTTGGGATAATTAATTGCCCTTTGTCATTGTTTAATTGCGGAGTGGATTACCACTGTTTCATGGTCACTGAAATATAATTGATCAATGCAGGATGTGTCTGTCTTATATATTTATAAGCACTCCTTTATCCATGAGTGTATGCTATCAAATGCTTTTTTGTAGTCTATCCATGCCATACTTAGATTCATCCCCTTTTTACAATTCTCCATTATGACTTTATTTAACAACAAATGATCCTTTGTTCCATATGACTTTCTTTTGTCACCTTTTTGTTCTATTGCCACGATTCAGTTTTCTTCTAATTGACTATAAACTGTCTGCAGGAGTATCATTTTTGGAACTCCTGCCGATGCCACACAAAAGGATCTTAGCATCTGTATCCAGTTAAACACTGAATTAAAATCAAGTTCTCTCTTAGTGTTGCTTCTTATTCCAATTCAATAAAATCAGTATAAGGCTCAGTTAAAAATAAACTATTTTATTGAATACACATTTAAGTAAAACTAAGTGCTTTTGCCCCTTAATGACAATACTTCATCAGAGCTGCAACTAAACAGTTCATTCTTACTTCTAAATATAAATTTCCCAATCTGAGCTAGTCTGGAGCCTTGTATTAATTAGAGAAAACTTGATATGAATTCAGTGTTTAACCAAATATGGATGCTAAGATCGTTTTGTGTGGTGCTGGCTGGAGTTCTTCTATTGGTTACTAGTATTTCCGTTTGTTTCGTAAGGAGTATAATTTTTCCTGTTCTTAACCAGGTTGGTACTTGTTCGGGATGCACATATAAGTAGTTCTTACTCAATGCTAAATCTTTAAGTAAAGATGTTAATACTTTTGACCAGAAATTAGGTACCACATCTGGGCCTGGGGTTTTC
This sequence comes from Protopterus annectens, assembly GCF_019279795.1. NCBI lineage: Eukaryota > Metazoa > Chordata > Ceratodontiformes > Protopteridae > Protopterus > Protopterus annectens. Next base: position 822,328,524 of record NC_056726.1, read on the forward strand.
CATTTAGGAGCTTTTCTTAATTTAATTTCAGTTTCTCTCACCATTACTTCATCCCATTTCATATCCTGTACAATACATTTGAAATTCTTACCGTTTCTTTTATTTTTTCTATCCATTCAGCATCTTTGTTATGTTCCACAGGGTCTTTATAAATATTTCTCCAAAATGTGAATATTTCTTCTTTTTTTGGTGGTGGTGCTATTTCTTTTGCTTTGTTTCTTAATTCTCTATAAAACTTTTTTGTGCCATCAATGACTTGCATATTTTGTACTTTTTCTTTATATGTATCTGCATATCTTCTAAGTTTTTCTGCATATGATAATATCTTTAGTTTATTGTCTGCAATAGAGTACAATAGATCCCGGTGTGTTCTGATACTGCATTTTCCTCTTATTATGTCTGTCTTTATAAGTATTTTTGTTGATTTGCTCCGTCTTCTATACTGTTCTAACAGTGACTTCTCTTAATTGTTTTATAGTTTTCTCTATTCAGTGCTTCCAGAATAGTATTTTATTTCTTCCCTTCTTTTCCCTTATTACTCTGCATTTTTTGGTAAAACTTTATACGTTATTAATTTAGCTGCACAGTAATATATACTATTTACTTCTGTTATAACACATGAATTTCTGTTAATAGTCTTGATTACTGTGTTCATCTGTTTTATCAGACTTCTAACATTCTGGTCTTATTTACCTTCTATAAACTATTTCTTTCATTGATTTTAATATATCTATCTATCTCTGTTAAATTAAGCAACTCTTCCCTTAACTAGATGTTGGTGTGCTGTGTGACCTTGAGCGATGTTTGCTATGAGACATATCACAATGATGATAGCTACAACCATGAGGATAACATCTTCATGGAGTATACACCTCCACCACCAACATTGCTGTGAAAGTGATAGTACTGCAGGAATGGGATGTTGGTCATCCATCACCACTTTGGCTAACATCACTTAGGTATAGCAGATGACTTGCTTCATGAATGGCCACTCTCCCCTAGTAGATTAGCCAGAAAACATTGTATTTTCAGTGCATGATTGAGTCTATCCAAGGAATCACTGATAAGGAACATATACTCCTATAGGTCATCATGTATAACCTGCATCACCCTCATTATCTCTGCCATGGCTGTGGTGGTACTAGCCTATGTCTCAGCTATGGCCCTGCATATATGCTAGGTTGTGGTGACTGATGCACAAACTTCAGTGGAAGGGTGGTAGCCATGTCTCCAATGAGCAAAATTACCCAACCTCCTATGTCGATCTCACTGCCCATAAATGCTGGGGCAGATGCTGACCTCTGTCTGCTGGGGTTCAGCATACCTTCTTGATCAACATTGATCAACAGTGCCTCATTAACTCTGGGTATCTGCAGATATAGAGACTGTGTCCTTGGTCTGTATAAGGGAATGCAGAGGTCACTTTCCCTGTGTCCAACACACAATCTGTACTCCCTATGTCAGTTCATCCCTGTCATCATTATCAGAAGCTGGAGATCCTCCAACATCAGGTGGGAGCAGTTCCACAGTCCAGGTGTAGGATAAAGAATCACCTGTGTATACATCAAAGTAAAAATATCCAATGCAAGTCTGAGCCAGCATATGAACTACACATGCAACTGAGTGTTTTACAAATATAATAATGATAAAAAAAAAATAAAAATGTAAGAGCGTACCTTGTGCAGATGGATATGAATGTTGACCTAACGTACCTGTATAGTGAAAGTCAGACAACTTTAATTAAGTTTTAAACTGACTAATATGAACAGAGTAGTTGCAGGTATTTATACAGAGAAATAGGGCTACATGCCTGGAGCATCTGAAGTGGATTGTCTCCAAGGCCTGTCCCGCTCTGCCTCAATATCCAGCACCACACTGTGGGACACTTTAGAGGTTCTACTGCCTTTAAGTGATATAAGGAAATTCTCCATCAGAGTGAGAGGTGGAACAATTGATTCTCCCCCTCTGTTGTGCTACATTTCCATGGCAGGAGTTCTGCTCTTTGTTTGGCTCCTCATATCATATGGCCCTATGGTGCACCATTTCACAACTGTGACCCTGCTGTCCAATCACATTAACATTGATTACAGTCTAATTTCAGGAATGGTCTCACTATGGCTGTTCAGCAGCATGCAGGCCAAAGAGCCACTTGCCATGGGAGATGGAGAACCCTGAGTAGCATCTTATTCTCTGCATCTGAGATCTTGGCCTTATGTGTAGATGTAATCCCAGCAAATGCATTATTGTGCTTCTGCTTGGCCTGTTTTTTTAGGTATTGCTCCACTGTGATGGAAAACCATGAAATTAATAGCCTTGTTCCTGCATGGCCCTTACAAATCCTAATGCTACCAATAACCTCCTTGGCTGTATAGCATGTTTTGTTTTGTTTTTTTGTGCCTGGCAATTATATATTTGTTGTCACACACTTTAGGTAATATCACACACCTAGCTTAATTGAGCATGTCCCTAACAAAACAACCATCGGTTGCAACTGACCAAGGAGACATATGCCTATCACTGTTGCAGATATTCTGGCTGCTGAAATATGTGCAACGTATACTACAGTAAAATGCATTAAATAGTGCTCTGAGCATGTGCTGCTGGGTATGTCTGCCATCAAGCTTAACAATCCTGCACAACCAAGCAGTCCAAGTTCTAATACACCTTGTCCAACACATTTAAAATACTGAAATCTTATTGCCAAGTTCTAATACACCTTGTCCAACACATTTAAAATACTGAAATCTTATTGCCAATTGCTTGAATAGCAGTTAAAGCAGCCATATTACAAATTAATGGACTTATAAAAAGCAGCACTTACATTGTACAACCAGAGATATTTTTGCTGAAGTACTGTTTTTTTTCAAATTCACCCTTTGAAGGTATTGAACTTTGAGCTCCAGAGGTATCTTTTGTAGTGCAAAGTGCCTCTCATCATGCTTATATTGTATAAATTCACCTGGCTGGGGATGATAACTATGATAATTAGGGCTCAGCTAATTACTGATTACTGATACAATTAATTGTTTCTGAATCACTCAATATTTACAATGAGCACACTTGCTAACCAACATGCAAAGGTGTACTGGATGCCATGCAGGTCTCTGTGAGCAGCACCGTGAACATGCAGTCCAGGCCATGCTTTTTAGGAGGGAACTCTAATTCTATATTTAACCATATGCACATAGAGTCACTGTAGTGCCTGGTTTCTTTAGAGCATACGCAGTGACTGAGGACTGCCACATTTCACACCTTAAATTGCCATTGTGAGCCATAATAATGCAGTAGCTATATGTTATGAGATTTGCCATGCAACCTACAAATGATGTGCCCATTGATGCCCATCATTGAATGGCAGATGGGGCACTCAGGACCTGATCTGGGCATACATTTCTTGCCATTATTTTCTCTGAGGTTCTTCCATTTGAGGCATCATGGCTGGAGAAGGAGAGAGTAGTTCTCTTTTTAGAGTGCAGGGATAGTGTGAGGAGGAATCAAAAATATTTCTTGATATCCTCCATAAGGATTACAGCCAGATGCTCCCACAGGAGAGCTATCAATGGCCTCAGTATAAGAATGAAGTCTGGAGTAGCTTGGCTCAGGCTGTCAACCATGTAACTGTCATCCCATGCGTGCGGGAACAATGTTGTCTCCATTACAGTTACATGAGGTGCTGCAATCCTGACCTCCTTGTGTTATTGTATTTTTTTTTTTACATTTGTTTACCAGGGTAGAACACTGATCACAAATAACCACTCGCAGATACTACTCAGGTGAAATAATTCATGAAAAAAGTGTAACAGGGAGGCAGTAAGTTGTGCATATCAAAAACAGAACAGAAAGTAGTAATATATAGCAAAAACTGTGCAGTGGCAATTAATAGATGTAGCAACAATTATGATAAAAATGTACATTTAACAGTTTTGCATGATAATATTTCAGGTTTACACCACGGTGGAAATGATGTGTGGTAATGAGAGTCATTGTGGGGAAGCTGAGGTTTAAGTAGATGAGAGTAAGACTAGAGGATGAGAGGCCCTTGATGGAGAAAAGACTGCTTGATGCAGTGTAGCCTGATTTTTAAAGTTGGAGTGGGGCAGTTGTTTAAGAGAAGTGCCTGAGGTTGTAATATGTGTGTGTGTGTGTTTGTGTTTAGTGTAAAGTTTGGCACCTACTGGTTGAATGATACTCTTACGTAAGACTGTACCATAAAATTGCAGAATTGTTTGTTCTGCACTTAGGCCATCACATCTGATGATTTATGCTGTACTAGGAAAAACTTGATGAGAAAATCGCATCCTAATTTATATGCAGACATTTTATAAATTAGTTATTAAATAATTAACATGAATAGAATTGTAATTATGTTTGGAAGCTGGATAAGACTTTTTGTATTTAAAGTTGCATATTGTGGTAAAAGTCCTTTAAATACCTACACAGAACATACCTAGCAGAAACTGGTGGCAAACTTTATGTTTTTCCCCCTCTTCACTCATATTGTGCAGTATTCTTTGTCAGAAGATATTACTACGACTGCCTTTTTATGTACTGAGAAACTAGGTTCAACACCACAGTATGCAGAGCAGTCATTGTTTAATTTTAGCCCCTTGTGACATTTTCTACACTGGCTTTTCTTTTTCAAGTGGAAGGGGATGCTGGGATATCCACAAGGAAACCAGTAACCTGAATGACAGCAGCCTATTTATAGCCTTCTTAGTAATATAGGACTGCCAAGTGTTTCCACTGACCCCAGAATGAAACTTAAAGGTCAAAGAAATCAGATGACTGTAAATGCTTTACAGCTGTTTTGAAGGCTGGCATGACAAGCTATTGTTCTTGTTGAACAGATATTCTAAATTAGGAATTTTTATAAAGCTTCCCTGCTATTGCAGTGTAGTTTTAACATCCATCATCATAGGGCCTTATTGTTGAAATGCCTTGACTTCTGAAACAGATTAAATTTGACAGTAGATACTTCCTCTTGGCCTGCTTGTTCTACACATTTCTCCATCGGAAAGATTAGGAATTTAGACAGCTAACAGTATATCTCCTTCTGCTCCTTAGAATTGCTTTATGTCTGTCTTATGGGTATTAAAATACTTCTGCTGTGTTTCAATCTAGTATGGAAAGGTTAAATCATGGATGTGTCACTCTCTCCATAGAACTGCTTTCTGTCATTTTCCCGAGACCATATCACCATCATCCTACAATTCAAATGATATCCCTTTGACTTTGCACATTTTCTTAATGGACATCATTCATTTCTTTAGGGTAGTTGGAACTCTGCTGTCACATTCCCCTTTCCCTCTGTGGTCCTTGGTGAGTGTAGTAAACTCCTTTAGTCTATCTTTCTGTTTCTCCCTCTTGCATGCACACACACACACACACACACACACACACACACACACACACACACACACACACACACACACACACACACACACACACACTCTCTCTCTCTCTCTCTCTCTCTCTGTATCATGAGCCTTATCCTATCTGTTTTTTCAAGAAATTCAATATTTATAACTACCAGGAATATTACACAGTTGGGATCTATCCTCATTCTGTGTACAGTAAATATATGGCTTATAAGACCATGTAAATATATGGCTTATAAGACCATGTATACCAACATCCTATTGGGGCTTTAAAATGAGAACTTTTTACAGACAACTATCCTCACTACTGTCTGAAGATTTCAGATCAGCAAAAATGGACTCCAAGAAATTATGCAAACCAAGATTCTATATTTGCTGCAGGAGAGTTTAATTTGATTTCCAAAAACGAATCTCCTATGGCAGGATGTTTTAGGTACTTTGGTCCAGTGCAACTGCAGTTGTGTTTTGAATCATACTAGAAGCAGTATGGGGGATGTTGCACAAAAATATTAGTTGCATAGTAGCATTCACTTGACATTGGGAGCTGCATAATGTTTGTGACTCACAGATGATGATACACCTATTGCATTACACATTTGGGCAGTGCAGTGGTTAGCATTGTTGCTTCAGAGCAAGAGCTTTTCCAGTTTGATTCTCGGCTAGGGTGCCTTCTGTGTGGAGTCTGCATATCCTCCCTGTGTACGCATGGGTTTCCTCTGGGTACTGTGGTTTCCTCCCACATTCAAAACATGTGTCTGGAGTGTTTCTCCCTGGGCCTCCAGTGAAAATGGGCTCTGTCCCAGTCAGACTTTCCCAGTAAACAAATGTTATATAAATAAAAAATATTAGTGAAATGCTCTTCTATGGTTAGTAGTCTTCAATAATACATATGATTTCAGAAAGTTTAGCTGTGAGAACACTATTTAGCCAATCCAAACTCCTTGAAGTCATAAGCACCAGAATATGTGTATATTGGCTTTACTGCAACATTACAGTTGTACAAGCTGTTTCTTTCATGCTAGCACTTTCTCTTTATTATGCAGCTGTGTGACAATGGTATTAAGATATATATAAAGTAAATACACCCTCACATGGGGTATTGCCAAGCCCTGAATCCCTGCAAAAAAACACTTTCCGTCAGATGTGATCTGCAGTTTCAGCAGTTGTGTTTTTTAATGAGTACTTTTGATTATTATGTGACACCAGTAGTCAGAAAATCATTCTACTTAGTACAGCCAATATTCAGAATTGATTAGGCCAATTATCGAGTACAACACCCTCTTTAGGATGTACCTCACTAGACACAGCAAACAGTGCAAAAGATTCCGGGGATTTCTGCCGAAGAAGATCATGGACTTAAAGACCCTGAGCTACGAAGAGAGACTGCTGCCACATCCCCTTATTCAGTATCTTACTGATTTTTGATGGAAGATCTATGGAGTGCCTCCTCTGCTATTACAGACCCAGTTGTCCTGGATCTCTTGTATCTCTACAAGTTTAATAGTTACACAAATAACAGAACCAGGGACCTAAATCTTCACCCGCAAATAGATAAAATGTGACAGAGGGACAGATTCATGTCACAGTGTCCCCAACTCTGGAACAGAGTGACTTAAGCAGTGTGGTACACTAGCATCCTTCAGCAGGAAATGAGATGGCTGAACAGGTGCTCACAAATTCACCTTGGGCTCGGCTTACCTAGCCTTCCTAGAGAAAAGGGGTATGGTCTGAGGGCGGATACTAGTAAGGGGTAAATGGTCACAAAACTCAAGGGATTTGAAATTCCTATGAAGCCAATGAATTGTATTTGTTCAGTTTTGTTGTCAGGCAGGCATAGTTTGACTTCCCTTAGTTGATTCTATGATTTCATGTGTGGAAAATTTGGAATATAGCATCTCAAAGTATATGTTCCACTTTGGTAGTTAGTGAGTTCTGAGTGTAAGGATAGTACCTTTACATAGATTGTTTATAAGACCTTATCAATGGAATCTGTATTCCACTGTTGGTGACTATTCAGCCATTTCAGGAAACTAGAACATTAAATCTTGCAAATCTAGTGTAGATGACTCAGCAAAAGGTAGGATTTTTCTGGGTCTCCCACTTAGGATTTTAGTATGTCTCCCACGTCTTCCCAGAATTCATTCCCTTTGGCAAATGCAGGGTCAGCCTCTTATCCCTTCCCCTATATAAAAATTAAATCATTGATCTTCTGCTAGTTAAAGTAAGTTGTAAGCATTGTTTAGCTACTGACTTCTGAGCTGCCAGTAAGATCATAAATTTTATTTACATTATTTTATGATTAGACATTGATTGTGGATAAATTTGTGGTCTTACCATCTCACTAACTTGTACTACTTTCACTTATTTAGGTTATTGTTTTCATTCTTAATAAGCAGTGCCTTACACAATATGTATTTATTTGTTTATTTACTCTCTTAGTATTTGGTAACCGGGTAGATGGACGGGCCTAGAGACCCTTGTCAGCTACAACCTAGGCTCAGAGACTATAACAGTAAAATATGATAGCGTGTTTAGGTTTACATAGTTGCAAAACTTTAGAAAGCCAATATACAGTTATTATGTAGTTCTTATAAGTAGAATGTTATATAGTTGTTATGCATTTATAATAGAGCAGCAGATTTACATTAGGTTTCATCATTTTGCACAAGTTGCAATATAGCTTGGCTACGTGAAATTGATTTCTAAAAGTTTAAAATTAAATTTACTTGAAAAAAAATCAAATGGAAGTATCCAAGACTAGAACACAGGAATAAGAGTTAAATGGCAAAGGAGAACAGTTGAGAGACTGTAAGCATTTTTATAATTTTAAGCCTTTTAAAGAATATATCCATTACCCCTGAATCATTTACAGGCAACTTCCTTGAGCAGGTGCTCATAAAGGAACTTATTAACCTGGTAGGATTATTTTGATGCCTTGGTTCAGCTAAAAGTTTGTTCTAGAGAGCTAGACTTGTTCATGAGAAGACTTGTTCACCAAAAACTGTTTTAAATGGTAGAATGGTTGAGTAATATTACATTCTCCTGGAAATTCCTTAGGGAGTAGGACTGGTCCCTGAGAGTTTTCATGTCAGAGCAGAGTAGTAGCCCTCATTTAGAATTGAATATAGTAAGGTGTATAGAAGATAAGCGAACCTTTCAGTAATGAAAAGCCAGTTTAGGTAATTTAGAAGGTCGGAATGGTGTACACAGGAATCAGTAAGAAGAGCAAATCTGATAATTTTATTCTCAGTGACTTGTAGTCTGTCAGTATTGTAAGCAAAATGCAAAGAAAGCATTGGAAGACAATATTCTAGTTTAGGGAGAAGGACATTCTTGGTTAGTGCTTTGCAGGTAGTTGGAAATAGATGTGATATCCAGCTCCCTATTGAAATGTCAGCACTCAAAATGATGAGTGTTGACATGCTGAAAAAAAGACAAAGTCCATAAGAAGAGCAAATCTTAAACATCTTTCTTTTCCTTTAAACTTATTTTTTGCAGGGGGGGCAAGCCCCCCCCTGCCCCCCTGAACTTATATATTCCAACTCCAAGCTCGCCATATTTTGGAGAAAAGGCAATCTTCCAAGAAATATATCAGACTTGGTATATGTAAGCCCTTTTTTTCGGGCCATTGAGTCTCTGTGTTTCAGAACTTGCTTGTGTGGGTCTTCACATTTCAAAAGGTTTTCATGATATGCTACAGCAGAGTTTTAGTTGCAAAAAGACTTTTTTAATTATATTATCAGTGTGGGTTGTTAAGCTTAATGTAGAGGCAAGGGTTCGACCTAAGTATTTGTGCTTGGACACAAAAGGAATACTATGGTTGTTATTGTCTGGGATAGTAAGGACAAGAAGCCAAGTGCCTCTGTGAGGGGAGGGGAGGAAAAAAGCATAACATTTGATTTTTTGTGGTTAATCTGGAGTTTATTTTGTTCAGACTATTGGCAAACTTTAGAAAAGGATTGCTGGAGTTCAGATTGCAGGACTGTGGGACAATTGTTTACTTGGAGTAATAAGATATCAGATATGTAGAGGGTAAGGTTAAGTTCAGGTAAGTCATCAGTAATATCATTAATGAATAAAGAAAACAGAAATGAGCCTAGAACAGAGCTTTGAGGGGCACCTGCTATTAGTGTAGTGGACAACTGGTTGAGAAAGTAAACTCGAAAGGTCCTGCTGTCAAGGTAGCTCTGGAGCCAGGCAATGTTATTTTCTCCCAAGATAAATTTTTGTTGCTTAGCAAACAGAATTTTGTGGTCAACAATTTTAAAGTCATGGGTCATGCCCATAAAAATACCAGCTGTAAAGAGACCTTCATTTAGGTTGCTATAGATAGTGTCAGATGCTGCAAGCTTAGCAGTGATTGTACTAAAAACATTTCTGAATCCATGCTGTCTATCAGATAGAAGCCCATAGCAATTAAAGCATTTAAGCAGCTGTTTGTAAGAAACTCTTTAAATTAAAGTTTTGCAAGAGGGCAAAGAGTGGAGATAGATTGTTTTGGACTGGGTTACCTTAAGAAGATGCATGATGATGGCATGTTTCAGGGTTGGTGGAACAATTCCTGGGGTAAGTGAGATGTTATAAATATAAATTAGGAGTTTAGCTATTTTGTCTGCTGCCTTCCTAAGAAAGTGAAGGTGAAGTGCAGGTAAGGCAGATGTGGAGGGTTTCAAGTTTTTAAGAGTCTTTTAGTTTTCTTCTCAGACACACCTTGAAGGTGGAAGGTGGCTGCATACACTCCAAGAATGTACATTTGAGTTGAAGGGTTTCTTTAAGTAGTTTGTTGGTTAGAGCTAGAGTTAAGAAATGTGTTAGTGATGGTTTCCATTGAAAAGATGATTACGTTTCTATAATCTGTTGCATGTCTTGTGTATCAAATGAGATACTGAGGCTGGGTATTCATTCAAGTCATTTATTATAAATAAACACATCAGGAGCTGTAACTGGAACATATACTTTGAACTTCATAAGCTAAATGACTGACATTACTTCAGACACACTTGCATGTGCATCTCCATTCATGCCTGCATTCACTCTGACTGACTATACAAAATGGCACTGATCTTGCACATGCTCAATAACTTATATGCATGTGCTGCATTGCTACTAGAACCTTCCTTGCTAGTCTGTCAACTGGGTTTACCTCATGGTTTAACTTCATGGAATATGTGACTGGAAGTTTGCCAAGCTTGTCTTTGAAAATATCAGCATTTTCACCAAAAATATGCTGTGTGAAACTATTGCTGTTCTTCAGACTTATATGATGAACCTCTTTATTAAATGAAATCAGTCCCATTCTTAGTCTTTGAGGCCTAACAATGACTGCATGTCTCTTTTGACTATGTAAAACTGCAAGCCATAGCTGTTCCCAGCAGAAAGACATGTGAAAACTATAGTGCCATCAGTTTGAATCTCTTCACCACCATAAGCAACTAGATTTACACACTTTTCTGAATCAACTTTCTTGCCAGCTTTTACTTTAGCAAACATTTGTGCTGATATAACAGTGGATCCAGTATCTAATTTAAGCTCTGCAGGTATCCTCTTAATCTGAACAGTACAAAATATTTCACTCTTTGCTGCCAACTGATAATCTACGGTGTTAACTGTTTCATCAATCACAAAGACACCATCAGCATTATCTGATCTACTTCCTTCTTTAGATCCTCTCCTTTAATAAAAGTGTGTGCCACTTTAGACTTGCAAAGCCTTTTGAAATTATTCCACTTTTTACATTTGTGCTACTGCTGACCAAAAGCTAAGCACTTCTCTCATTTAGGTTCATGACTGCCTCCACAATTACGACAGTTAACAATGAGGTTGTTTGGCACACCCTTTGATTTATATTTCTTTTTCATCTTAGCTTTATGCTGTACACTATCAACATTCACACTGGTAGATACTGCATGCACACTTTTCACATTCGTAAACATATTCGTATGCTTTTCTGTAAGCTCATATATTGGACAAATCTCAGTGGCTTTGCTCAATGTTAAATCACTGCCTCAAAGGAAAATCTTTCTCACTGCATCATTATTAACACCACACACAAGCCTGTCTTTTATCAGCTCATCTCTCAGATCGCCAAATCTGCACGTTTTTGCTTTATTTCTTATGTTGGTAATATATGCAGCTACAGTTTCACCAGGCTTTTGATTTCTTGTGTAAAACATGTGCCTTTCCATTGTAATATTCGTTTGAGGGTTATGCATTTCTCTACATTTACGTTTTAAGCACTCATGTTACAGCCTATTTCACAATATGCCATTTCTCGTCCTCCCCTGCATACAAGGCAGGTGCATACATAAATGAACGTTCCCTCTCAGTGGCTTCCAAGGCAGCTAAATTAAGAAGTACAAATGCATTTGTACATGCGCCTTTATCAGAAAATGCACCCTGTATGAAAATATCATATTCTTGCTCAAACACTCACCAGTTCTCTCAGTATTATTATCAAACACCAGCAGTCCAGGTCTGCGAAATCCCTCTGCCATAACAACAAAATTTGTTTAAATATAAGCATAGACCAAATACTTGTAATTATGCTACAGATGGGCATAACAAATTCTCTGAAAAGGCTACACTTTAACATTGCAAACACTGTGAACATTCTGGACACCGGATATTTTGAAAAAATAGCACATTGTGAAATAATTTGGTCGTTTTAGCCTTTTCGTACATTTTAACATTTTGGAAATTATTTCAAACCCTTTTGTATTTATTTCGAATACTTTTGTGAATGTGTCACAATTTTAGACATTTTATTTATCTCAGTAGTTATTTTGAAAGTTTTGAATACTTCACCACTTATTCGGCAACTGAAAAAATCATTTAAATGAGTTTAAGTACCTTTGAATAACCGCTGACCTGTTTGCAAGTTCACTTCTGTATATTTTTCCACTTCTAACTTTGTGCCTCATAGTTTGTAAGCTGAAGCAGCTTCGGATCCCATTCTGACACCATGTCGCATGTCTCATGTATCAATTAGTATATATTATTCATTTATTATACATTAACACATCAGGAGCTGTAACTGGAACATGTACTTCAAACTTCATAAGCTAACTGACTGACTTATTACTTCACACACACTCACATGTGCATCTCCATTCATGCCTGCATTCACTCTTACTGACTATATAAAATAGCACTGATCTTGCACATGCTCAGTAACTTACATGTCTAGCTACAGTGGCTGACTAGGTAAAATACACCCAATGATCTACATAATCCTCTGATGGATTGGTGTTAGAGTTATTAGGAACATTATAGGTGAAAGAGGTAGAGCTGGAGAACTCTCTTGTTAGGTATTTCATTTCTTTCCAAATTTGTTTTGGAATATTGCTAGCAGAGATTTGCTTATTTTTAAGATAAATATCTTTAGCTGACTTTGTAGCTATACTTTTTTCATTTTCTTAAGGATAGGTACTTTTCTTGTAGGTGAATATTGAATGGATTTTTCTACCAAACATTGTTCTTTTGTCTCATGAGAATTTTGATTTCAGTGGCAAGCCAAGGGCATTTCTGACCTCATAGCTTTCTACGTAGACAAAGGAAGACATAATTTTGGACAGCAGAAAGGGTATTAATGAAGTATAACAAGACACTTTAATGGTCAGAAATTTTGTGATGGGTAGACCAAGTGATAGAATTTAGATGGGAATCAAGCACAGCCAGTTTATGTAGATGGACAGGTTGACCAGTCACTATTTAGCCATAGGTTTTATAGCTTTGAAGGACCAATAGGACAGCTCATAAGAGTGGTCACTTAGGAAGCTGGAAGAAATTTTAATTGATGGGCCAAGCTGATAAAATAAGATCAAGAGCAGAATGCCTTCCTCTTTTGAGATTGGGCCTGCTTGGCTGCTTTATAAGGTGTTCTAGGTTAAGGTGTTGTGGCATGTTGTTCACTGTTTGGCTTCATGGACATTAGCATCCAAGTTAAAGTTCCTTGAAATAATTATATTCCTGCTAATATCATAGTTTCATAGTTTCATAGTATAGTACTAGGCTATCTGCCCTGGGGCATTTGTAAGCCTAACCATAGTGATGTGGCTTTTGCCACCCCATGAAATGGTACAAAAATGTACAGAATAAATCTAGAATACTGTGCCTCTGTCTAGTAGTGACACAATGAATGTCCCCTTATATAATAGAATTAGTTTACTCTGCCCCTGTCTAGCAGTGACACAGATGTGACCCCTGGGGTAAACTTACGATCTCCCATCCACTCATCAAGATTTCTCTTGAAGAGAGTCAGTGAGGGGCTCTGCCTAATACGAACTGGGATCCTGCTCCAAAGCATGGGAAGCCTCTGGGTTATGAATCTATCCCTCATGTGAGAACATTTGCAACATTGTTTATATTCCTGCTAGGACCATGTGGGAACATTTGCAAGACTGTGTCTCAAGTAGTAGCAATTGAGGAAGGCGGAGGAATGTAAATAGATGCAATCTTAAGTTGAGCATGGTTCCCTATGTACAGGTTTGGTAACACCCAGTTGAGGTCTTTATTATAAACCTGGCTAGCTTTTGAAGAGTCATTGATTTGCAGGGAGATATGCTGCTTGATTAGAAGCATGACTCCACCACCACCAATTGTTGGACAAGGTCTAAAGTCATACAGGATTCTACAGTTGTCTTAAATGCAAGTAGAATTGCAGAAGGAATCTTTAAGCCATGTCTCAGTAAGAGCTATTATATTATGGTTTTCTATTGTGAGCATTCCTTCCAAAGAGGCCCACTAGTTGTTTATACTACATGTATTATTTCATACAATTTGTACAAAGCTGTGGCTTTTTCTGCCAGTATTATTAGATATGTAATAGTCTGAGAGATAATGAGTGTTATTGGATATTGTAGGATTTATTGATTGTTGAGGAAGGTCAGGATTGGTTTGAATGTCTCTAGATTTAAGTAGTTTCATCTGAAGGTAAAATAATATAGAACACAAGTAATTCTTAAAATATAGCAGTGAATTTAGTTTGTTGGAGCAGTTGCTTTTGTATAAGAATTTGTTTTTTGGTTAGATAAGTAAGCAACTTATCATATGACTGGAGAGGGAAAGGAATTTGTATGAGAATATTAGTTGAGTAATGTGATATGAAAACATTTTAGTATACACTGTCTTAGGTTCATAGGTTGGTACTAGGCTATTGGCCCTAGGACCTATACAAGCCTAGCCATAACAATTCCCCAGCTATTTCTTCCCACAATATTTACTTCCATGGACCCCTGTCTAGCCAGGCGACTGACATGATCCTCGGGGTGAATTTCCTATCTCCCATCCAATCATCAAGGTTCCTTTTAAAGAGGGCCAAAGAGGTGCTCTGCTTGACATGTATAGGCAGTCTATTCCAAAGTCTGGGGAGTCTCTGGGTCAGGAACCTATCCCTCCAGCATGTTCTGTTCATTGTGATGACAAGGTTTAGATCCCTGGAGCATGTGGCTCTGAGGGATTGGGATTTTTTTAAGTGTAGCATGTCCAACAACTCTAGGTTTGACATGGCCTTGTATGTTAAGCAGAGATCGCCTCTGAGTAGACAATATGCAACTTTTCAAACTGTTGCCAGCATGATTATTAGTTTGAATAAAAAGCTGCAAGAATGATATGAAATATAAAGGGTTAATTCAGAAATAATATAAAATGCTGAAAAATAAGAAGTAGTAAGTGTGCTGGCAAAGCTTAGATTTTGGCATCCATGTAAAGGAGTATGTTATTGAGAAACAAAGTCTGTAAAAATAACTGCACAGATGGCAGCTTGAAGGACATCAATGAAGTAAAGAGATGTAACATCAAGTTTCAGATAGTGCTGGAACACCATGTTTCAGATAATGCAAGACTCAGTTTCCATGGATCATCAAACTACAAAGAACCAAGGACAAGGGAACAAAGGAAAACTTTTATAGAAAGAAAGAACTGTTATACATCAGACTCTGAGAACAAATATCAGACTTTTAGGTATAAATATGAGAGGTGTATAAACAAGCTTTGGGTATTTGCCATAGAGAGCTGACAGCATCTGTGTTACATGCTTGTAGATCTGAAAAGAAAAATGTGACAGTAAAGTGTATTAACTGAAACAGTTATTTTTGTGTATTTATTGTGCTCAGTACAATATAGTAATAAGACTAGTTGATTACAATAAATAGTTAAATGAACTGTGGTATGCATGCATGTAAATGCAAGTAACAGCAAGAAACAAACAGGAAGACATCATAGAATTTTTCAATGGCGAGCCACAGTTGACAGACCGAAGGGTATCTTATTGTGACAACTACAGCTTCTTTTTTATTTTATTTAGTTAGTACATTCTGTTCCAGTGCAAACATTTGCCTCCTTCTTCTGAACAGTATCCAGTAGCAGAACAGTGCATCTCTGCAAATTCCACAGGTCCTGCACATTTACACAACTGAATCTGCCAGCTGTGTTTGACCTCCTTTTCAGAGAATCAGTGAGGGACTTTCCACACTTTCTTAACGGAAGACTTGGCCACCTTCCACACAGAAACTGGTAATTCTCTTTTTGTTTCTCATTCTACAGCATGGATGCCATTAGACAGAAAAGTATTAGATGTAAATCTACCTTCCAGGTAGACAGTAATGACAGTCCAGCACATGTATGGTCAGGATTTAAAGACTGGTATAAACAGAACTGTAGCACATGTAGTACTTTACTAGGTAAAGTGTGTGTCAATGCTTTATATAAATACATTACTTTTGACTGGTATCTTAAACAGCAACATCATTATTGTGACAGTAAATGTTTATTGTGCAAGTTATATAAAACTGCTTTCTGTGTGCAATGTCATAAAATGTTAATTTCAGAGTTACAATATCAGTCAAGTCAGTTATTTACAGAATCTTCTGTACATCTTGCTAGACAAAAGTGGCATAAAACCACTGCACATTACAAAACAGACAAGAACAGAGAAGAGGTTCATGGTGAACTGACAAAAAGAATTAATAAACTTCTAAGACACAGTCAGAATGAGTTCAAAAAGTTCAGACAACATATGCAAACACTTTTTCAGAAGTGCATAATAGCTTTAAAGTCATCAGAACAGAATACTGAAAAATATAATCTGGTTAGTAAAGAGTTAAAACAACAGCAGTTAACTACGCTGATAGAAAATAATTTATGATGTACTATTCTACATTTAGAAAATGGTTAAGCATACACAGCACAAACTTTCATTCAGTTAAAGCAAGGCACTTAAATATTGATTTTAAAACCATTTCAAATAACAAAACAGTTTTAGGGCATAGAAATCAAATGAGAGTAGTTAAACGCAGTAAAGACATGAAGTCACAAGACTGACATGCATGTATTTTCTTTTCATCTAAAGTGCAGCAAAAGGCAGACAACAGCAAATGTAAATTATGTAAATATATCTGTTTTAAGCATGTGTTAGTTAAGTCAATATCGCTTTTGTTTCTTATAATATTTTGTAATTGTATAACAGCATAAAAAATAGCACAGACTCCAGCAAAAACAGTATTCAAAAGCAATATTATGCATAGTTAGGCAAGTTAATGTTTATTTCAACTGCATTCTAATATTAAGTTGCAAGTATATTAATGAATGACTGAAGGTACAAGTAAGTGCTAAAAGAGTTATGAGTTAAGGGTCTGGAATGCGCACAAAGAAAAAGTAATTAATGTGAGCTCAAATCTTTCCGGGCTACAATGGGTAGTTACAAGGAATGTTGTAAAAGATAAAATGTTACTGGTACTGAAATTTATAAGGTCAAGGAAACAAGACTGGTCACCAGGCCAAATGGCTTACGTTTTTCTAAAACATTATTGTTAAGTATTCACGAGCAGCATTAAACAAAAAGAACAACAGTTTGCAATTAAATACTACACCAGGTACAGTCAGTACATGGGCTATGGTATGCAGTTAAAATAAATTATGCCTGCCCCTTTACAAAATGTGAGGGTACGAATAGCTAGTAGTAACAGTAAATGTCTTTTCAAAATGGGTAAAAGCAATTCCTACTACAACCTTGGCAGTTTAGGGAACAGCAAAAGCTTTATATAAATAGCTAACAAATGATCATATCAAACAGCAAATGTGTAAGACTAAAGTGTCACAGTCTAGGTAAAAGCCAAAGGGCACGCATAAATTTAATTATCTCAGCAAAAAGCAAGTAAACAATACTGCAATAAAATGATGTATGCTACAGGGAGAAGAGCATACTTTCAATGTTACACTAACTATGTAAACAGTACTGCAAAAGTGACTCAGATAAAAGTGCAAAGTGCTAATACCAAAAATACATTTTAATGTTTCAAGTAATGTAATTAACAAACTTCAGTTTAATGCTAAGTTTGAAAACTGGACTGAGTGTACATTACAGCCATGTATATACAAATGCAAAACCAATCTGTAGAACCAAGTATATTATGTACAATATATAGTAAATGGTTTATCTATATAAATAGACCAACTTTGCATTTAAGTGTTATAAGAGTAACAAGTCAAACGTTGACATTTGTGACATATGTGTTTTTTTTTAAACAAGACTGCAATGCCTTTGCAATAAAATCCTCAAGCCTTGTCAATAAATTACTGTATAAGATATCACTGTATAAAGTCATATTCAGATTCATCCAGGTCTAATAGTAATGGCTGTCATCATTGTGTTGACAATATAAAACTGTGTTAACTTGCTGTATCAAAAGAAAACTAAAGGTTTTGTTTCCCAATGTGTTTCTAGTTAATAGCAATATAACTTGACTAAAAAGTACATACTAATATAGATTGTTTTATTTAAAATAAAACAGAGAATGTATACAGTGATAAATATGTTTAAATATGTTTAAATGCATGTGCACATCTATTTGCTAGTTAGATGCATATACACATCTGTTGCTATAATATATGTAGAAATAATATAGTTAGTTAAATACATGTATTTCTGTTTGCTAGCATACATATATTCTGGTACAGCTTGAGACAAGCTGAATGTTCGTGTCTGAAACATGCTTCAAGGACTATAGGTAAAAATAAAGCTGCAAGACAAGGCACGCAGCATTCAACACAGACATCTGCATTTCAGTTGCATCATTCTGAACATCAAAATAGAGGGAATTACGATATTTCATAAATAAAACTTCATTAAGAAAATGCTACACAAAATAGAACACAAGACAATTTCAGTTGTAGAAAGCATACAGCATGTATATTTGGGAAGATAACATTTAACACAAATATAACAGCATGGTTAGCTGAACAAGTTCAGGCATACATAAAAGTAGAGAAAGAATCAAAGACTGACATAAACATTTCAATAAACAGCTCTTTCTCTATCAGATGCTGTACATTACCTCAAAAATGTAACAGTTCTGACAAGGAAAGACATCATGCAAAAATGTCACAGTGTGTAGACAATAACACAAAAATAAGAATAAACTCAACAGGGAAAAAAGGGGTATGATTTCTACCAATACTCTGTTTATTTGTATAAACAACACAGTAACCATGGGTTAAAATACTTACCATTTTGAGTAACATGCCAGTACTTCATACAGATCAAATGGTAAAAATGCCATCCACTTGTACTATGATAAATCAACAATACCAAAAAAACAATATTACACTTCAATATTACATTTCCAAGTTTTAAAGATACCAAATGCAGATTTAAAATAGTTTGGTATAAAAACTAGTAAAACAAGATATCTCACAAATTGTACATTTACAAGCATGAGGAAATCCTACTATTTAGCAAGTCATTATAAGTATCTTTAATAGACAGATTACAATTTAGTATAAATGGACAATATTGCCTTCAAATTTCAAAATGTTTATTAAAGTGGCACCACAGTTTGTATGTGTGGTTTCAAATAACCCAGTGTTAATAGAAAAAGGCAAAACAGAAGCTGACACCGCCCATAATTGGTGGGACATATTCAGAGGATGGTCATCATCTGGGACCAAATTGCTAAATTAGTTAATACATCCTGTGTTAATAGTTTTAGGGGTCATACTAATAATGACCGCTTGAAATTGTTTTATATGCTGCAGGTTACAAAAAGTTGCAATAATTCAACAAGTTATGATTGTAAATATGAGCAAATTGGTAAATGCTGTAAATAATAATGCTAATGAAACAAATGCAGTCTTTTCTTTAACTGAAGTTTAGTCCGTTCCTCAAACAAATAAAAAAACAGGGAACTGAAAGAATTTTAGTATACTCTGTTTTTTCAAACTATTGCTAGTATGATTATTAGTTTGAAAAAAAGCTGCAAGAATTATATGAAATATAAAGGGTTAATTTAGAAATAATATAAAATGCTGAAAAATAAGAAGTAGTAAGTGTGCCTGCATAGCTTAGATTTTTGGCATCCATGTGAAGGAGTATGTTATTGAGAAACAAAGACTAAAAATAACTGCGCAGATGGCAGCTGGAAGGACATCAATGAAGTAAAGAGATGTAACATCAAGTTTCAGATAGTGCTGGAACACCAACTTTCAGATAATGCAAGACTGAGTTTCCATGGATCATCAAACTACAAAGAACCAAGGGCAAGGGAACAAAGAAAAACTGTTATACAAAGAAAGAACTGTTATACATCAGACTCTGAGAAAAAAATATCAGACTTTTAGATATAAATATGAGAAGTGTATAAACAAGCTTTTGGTATATGCCATAGAGAGCTGACAGCATCTGTGTTATAGGTTCATAGGTTTATAGGTAGGTACTAGGCTATCTGCCATAGGGCCTATACAAGTTCGGCCAAAAAGGTACGCTGGCTTTTGCCACCCAAGAAAATTATTTCCTGTGCCACTGTCGAGCAGAGCCACAGAAGTGATCCCTGGGGTGAATTTCCTATTTCCCATCCAATCATCAAGATTTTTCTTGAAGAGTGCTAATGAGGAGCTTTGTTTGATATAGATAGGTAGTTTATTCCAGAGTATGGAAGTCTCTGGGAGAGGAATCTATCCCTCCAGCATGTTCTGTTTATTGCGGTGACAAGGTTTAGGTCCCTAGAGCATGTAGCTTGGAGGTATTGGGATTTCTTTAAGTGGAGCATGTCCAACAGCTCTGGGTTTGACATAGCTGTGTATGTTAGGCAGAGATCACCTCTGAGTAGGCGATATGTGACGGAGTAAAGCTGGAGTTTTTGAGACGGTCTGCGTAGGGCATCTGTTTGAGGCTGGTAATCCTCTTTGTGAGGTATTTCTGTGGCCTTTCCAGTTGTTGTAAATGTCTTGTGAGGTACATACCAAAAGGGGCATTGTACTCTATAATGGGTCTAATGAGTGGTGAGTAGAGGGGAACAATGATCTCTTTTTTTCTGGATGAGAAACCTTTTGTGATGAGGTGTGCCACGTAGAAGGATTTCCTGACTACTGTGGCGATGTGATTATCAAAGGAGAGACTACTGTCCACCTGTGTCCCAAGGTCTCTTATCACACTTTCAGTGTTAAGTATACTACCGCCTATGTTGTAGTTCATGGGTACAGAGTTTTACCAAAGGGAATGACAATGCACTTTTTAGCATTGAGCTTGAGGCCATGGCTTTGACACCAGGTATCTGTCTCAGTGAGGCCTTTTGTAGGATGTCCACATTGTTAGGAGTTTTGATTATGTCTCCTAGTTTGTAGTCATCTGCAAACTTCATTAGCCAAAGACCTTCTGTGTTAGCCTGTACTTCAGAGAAGTAGATACCAAACAGGAGAGGACCCAGGACTGAACCCTATGGTACTCCACTTGTCACTGGTCTGAAGTCGGATTTGGAGTCTACTACTTTCACAGTGTGCATTCTGTCAGTGAGCCAGTTGGCAACCCATCTTGTGACATATGGATTTATACCTAGTTTAGTGAGTTTATCTATAATTACAGAGTGGGGGGGTGGTGTCGAAAGCCTTGGCAAGATCTAGATAGGCTGTGTGAAGCACCTTACCCTCATCTACAGCTTTGGTGACTGCTTCAAAGAAGTCTATCAGGTTTAGGAGACATGATCTGCCTTTTACAAACCCGAACTGGGTGGGGTCGAGAGTTTGGAGATTACCAATGTCTTTGTTTATAAGTTCCATGATGATACGTTGTATGACCTTGCAGACCAGGCTCGTCAGGCTAATGGGGCATTAGTTCCCAGGGTCTGTGGTGGCTCCCCCCTTGTGGAGTGGATAACCATCACTGTGTGCCATTCAGCAGGCACAAAGCCTGAGGTGAGGCTATGATTGAACATGGTACTTAGGTGGGGTGCCAGTTCGTTCTGTAGTTCATGTAGAACGCAGCCTGGGATGTTGTCAGGTCCCATGGATGCTGTGTTCTTGGCTTTGGAGAGTGTGGTTTCTACCTGTGGAGCCATGATTACAGGAACTTTGCATTCTTCCGGTATAAAGATGGGCCCTTTAGGGGGTGAGAGGGGGGTAAAGTTAGCGCTGAACCTATCTGCCAGGATGTTGGCAATATCAGTTGGGTCTGTATATTTAGTGCCATTGTGCTGTAACTCAAAGCAGATCTGAGTGTTGCCATTGAAATTCTTGACATAGCTATAGAATCAGTGACTATTTTGTTTTCATAACTAGCTTTGGAGGATTTTATCAGGGATCTCAGCTTCTTACTGTGTCTGACCAGGGAGCTCCTCCACTCATGGGATTTTACTCTCTTTTGCAACAGTTTCTTTCTTCTGTTGTACAGTTTGTTTATGGCAGGGGACCACCAGATTGGCTTCCTTTTTTTGGAGGATAGCGTCTTGGTTCTGTTTAGGATAGCATGATCCATGCACTCGTGTAAGTGCTTATAAAGTGCAATTGTGTAGGATTCAGTAGTCATAACTGTATTGTTCATCTGCATGGGTGTCATGAAGTTCACCACTTTTGCCTTAAGAAGCATGAATTTGGCTTTGAAGACATTTTTTTACCATGGTTTCCTTAATGGGGGGGTGGGGGCAGGATGTGGATATCTATGGTGATTAGCTTATGGTCGAATCGGACCAATGAGGCATGGACTTCAGGTGTGGAACACCAGTCATTCATGTTGGTAATGACTAGATCTAGGATATTGTTGCCCTGGTTGGGATGTGGATAAGTTGATCCAGGGCATTGGAGTTTATGAATTCCAGAAAGTGTTGAGCGAAGGAGTTGGTACATGAGTAGTTTTCCCAGTTAATGGTGGGGTAGTTGAAATCACCCATTATTAGGGTGTTTGGTTGAACCCTAATATTTTCCAGTACATCAAGAAAAGAGGAGTGGGAATCCTGGGGCATGGTGGAGAATCTGTAGCAAGCTACAATTTGGATTGCAGTTTTGCCCAGAATTAGTTGCACTTGAATAACCTTGGATGCATTATGCTGAGCAACTAACCTGGAGGTGTGGATATCCTTAATGAATATGGACACATCTCTGCCTTTAGTGTTCTGGTCCAGGTTACATGGCCGAAAAGTGTGGTATGAGTTATAGCCTGGTAGTGCAGGGGTGCTCTCTGGAGCCTTGAACCAGGTCTCAGTCACTGCACAGATATCAATGTTGTCCATTTTAAGGAGTGCCTCGAGTGAGTGCATTTTGAGATTTAGACTTCTAGCATTGAGTAGCATCACCCTCAGTTTTTGCTTGCCTGTTCCTGTTATGGTGGTGAATTTGTCATTTGAACCTTGCCTAGAAAAGGCACTATAGGGGTGGCAAAAACCTTAGCCAGTATCTGGAATCCCAGGGGTAACAGGTGCAGGCCATCTCTGGCAAAGCATCATGGTCTGTCGACCATGTCATCCCAGGCAGACAGATACTGGATCCCTTTAGAATGGCAGCAGAAGCTTAGCCAATTGTTGAAGTCAATCATTTTGTCCTTGTACTCTGAAAAGAAAAATGTGATAGTAAAGCGTATTAACTGAAACAGTTATCTTTGTGTATTTATTGTGCTCAGTACAATACAGTAATAAGACTAGTTGATTACAAGAAATAGTTAAATGAACTGTGGTATGCATGCATGTAAATGCAAGTAACAGCAAGAAACAAACAGGAAGATGTCATATAATTATTTCATGATAGAGTCTGTGAAATTAAGTTAGCGGTTTAGGGAAGCTTGTCTATTAGGAGGAGAAAGCTAGTGAGGAGGAAGAGAATAAGTTATTTAAATGATAACTCATTAGTAAACACATGGTAGCTACTAAAACATTAAAATACCATTTTGAGTGAACATTTTAAAAGGGGGAGTGCAACATCACTCCTCTGGGACAGTAATCAAGGAGTCGCAATCCTCACCACTGACACCAGTGAAGGACATTCACTTGGAACAAAAATAGACACACACACGATTTCCAGATGCAACTCTTTGCACCAAGCGCAATTTCCCTTAAGAGCACACAGGGAACAAACTCCCGTCCTGGGGATGGGTTTCCCTCTTTCTCAATAAGCCCCAAATAATACTCCATACTGACCACAGCTGTAGAGTTGAGTCCTCAGCCAAGTGTTTCAAGCCAAGTCCTCTAACACCCTCTCTGTGAAACCATTGCTCTGTGTCCCTGCTGTAAATAGCTCACACACACACTCTTTGGGATTTGATTTTTACACATACACACACACACACACACACACACACACACACACACACACACACACACACACACACCGGAAAGGCTGGCACAGATTTACTAGCTGTACCTCCTCTGTCCAGGCTATAAGATAGATACTGCCACCAAAACACTCCAAAGCCAGCTACTCTAAGGCTTTTACCAGGGTATCCAATTATACTTAATAAAATTATACTAATACAAATGGTAGTGTTTGGCCAATGCAGCAAGGCTTTCAGGAGTGGCCAAAGTGTAACCAAATAAATATAAGTACTCTCAAAGGATAAAATATACTCTAAAAGACTAGCCATAATGAAAACATTTAATATATTTAATAATAAATAATAAAAGAACACAAAAATACTAAATATCCATTTACAATAAACACCAGAGTTTCAATCACAGGAACTATTAAAAATAACATCAATGGAAAGATTCACACAGATACAGAAAAACAATATTTAACTAATCTCAATATATTTTCCTGACTGATCTAAAAAATTACTGCTCCCTAGTTCACTTACTAGAGCAAGGCAAGATGATATAGGTGAGCGGTCCTTCTTTGTCAGGTTTCAAAAACAGACTGCCATGAGACTTCTGTCTCATCTAGTATTAAAACATCAGTTCAGTGCTGGATTACAGAAAGGCAATAAATCTGGTCATCTGACCGTGGTTCCCACACTATCCTCTTTACTAGAAACTGAACCTGAATCTAGCACATATGTGTCACAATACATACATAGAGCTTTGCTAAGATGTGTTGTAGCACCTGGAAGCTATAAAATCATTTAAAAAAACTTCTACCTTTCCAAGGTAGCAATTAGTTCACCCCTAAGGACAATGCAGTAGGATTCCTAGTCCTGATTTTCACAGAAATTTCATCTCTGGTTGCAGTTAGAACTGTGAGATACAATCTTTATGGCTTAAACCAGGTAATTTAATTTCAGACTATTTTTTTAAAGTTAGCCGGACTGAGATTAACCTCTTTTCTTCCACAATATTACAATACATTCATTTCAACAGTTACAATACAGTCTGACATACAGATGTATTTCTTATCTGTCCAAAAGGACCCACTGTTGCTACATTTTTAACACAAGCAGTTTTACAAATACATTTTCAACACAAGCACCTGTACAAATAAGTTTGATATACAAATGACATATAATTCTTTACAAAACTCCAGCTAGCTATGCTGGCATATGTTACCCATCCACTGCCCTATTTTTCCTGGCATAGCGGGCACTACCTTAGATCATCACAGGGGGTTAAGGTGGGAGGATGGAAACTTAGTAGTTTGTTGAAAAACTTCTCCAAAGCTAACTTTGGGCTCCTAAGAACAGAGGTAGCTAACTTCATGGCACCCATGCAAATGGAAAATAGTTGCATGACCGGTGAATCATACACCAATGCACTGTACGAACACATACACAAATGCATGGATCTTGCCATACCCAATAGAACCAAGACGTACTCCTCCAAAAAAAGGAAGCCAATCTGGTGGTCCCCTGCCATAAACAAGCTCTACAACAGAAGGAGGAAACTGATGTGGAATAAGGTGAAGTCCCAAGACTGGAAAAACTCCCTTATCAGCCTCAACAAAAAGTTGAGATCTCTCATCAAATCCTCTAAAGCTAGCTATGAAAACAGAATTGCAGCAGATAGTAAAGACCAATACAAGGCCTTCTATAGCTATGTAAAGAGCCTCCATGGCAATACCCAGATTTGCTCCGAGTTACTGCACAATGGTACCTCCTATACCGAGCCAACAGATATTGCCAATATACTGGCAGACAGATTCATTGCAAACTTTACCCCTCTCTCCCCCAAAGGACCAATCACAATACCAGTAGATTGCCAGGCACCCAGTATTACTGCTGAACAGGTTAAAATAGCACTGTCTAAGGCCAAGAATACAGCTTCTATGGGACCTGACAATATTCCTGGTTGTGTTTTACATGAACTACAGTGTGAACTGGCACCTCACCTGTGTGCCCTGTTCAATCACAGCCTCACCTCAGGCTTTGTCCCTATCGAATGGTGCACTGCTACAGTCATCCCTCTCTACAAAGGAGGAGCGACTACAGACCCTGGGAACTATCACCCCATTAGCCTGACATGTCTGATATACAAAGCTATGGAACACATCATCATGGACCTAATAAACAAGGATATAGGGAATCTCCAAACTCTGGATCCCACACAGTTTGGTTTTGTGAAGGGTAGATCATGCCTGCTCAACTTGGTTGACTTCTTTGAGTCAGTCACCAGAGCTGTGGATGAAGGCAAGGTGGTTCATACAGCCTACCTTGATCTGGCCAAGGACTTTGATACTATTCCCCACTCAGGAATCATAGAAAAACTCACTAGGCTAGGCATCAACCCCTATATCACTAGGTGGGTTGCAAACTGGCTCACAGATAGAACCCACAGTGTGAAAGTAGTTGACTCCAGGTCAGACTGCCAACCAGTCACAAGTGGAGTCCCACAGGGATTGGTCCTGGGTCCTCTGTTGTTTGGTATCTACTTCTCAGAAGTCCAGTCCAACACGAAGGGACTCTGGCTGACTAAGTTCACAGACGATTGCAAGTTGGGAGCCATTATTAACTCCCCAGGTGATGTTAGCATCCTACAGAAAGGCCTCACTGAGACCAACAACTGGTGTCAGAACCATGGTCTTAAGCTCAATGCCAAAAAATGTGTCACCATCCCCTTTGGGAAAAACCCAGTTTCCATGAACTACCACATCGATGGTAATCCACTGAACACAGAAGGCGTTATAAGAGATCGGGGAATACAGGTTGGCAGCAACCTCTCTTTTGACCACCACACTGCCACTGTGGTCAGAAAGTCCTTCTATGTAGCACATCTCATTACTAAGGGTTTTGCATCCAGGAAGAAAGAGGTCATTGTCTCCCTCTACTCTTCCCTCATTAGGCCAATCATCGAGTACAATGTCCAATTTGGCATGTACCTCACTAGACACCTGCAACAACTAGAGAGACTGCAAAAGTACCTCACAAATAAGATCCTAGGCCTTAAACACTTGTCTTATATGGACAGACTCAGAAAACTCCAACTATTCTCTGTCTCATATCGACTACATAGAAGTGATCTGTCTGACCCAGCTCTGTTAGAAATGCTACATCTAAAGAAATCCCAATCCCTCCGCACCACATGTTCCAGAGACCTCAACCTCATTACCACAATCAACAGAATGTGCTGGAGGGACAGGTTCATAACCCAGAGACTGCCGATGCTATGGAATAGACTTCCCATACATGTCAAACAGATTGCCTCACTGGCCCTCTTCAACGCAAATGTTGATGAGTGGATGGGAAATAGAAAATTCACCCAGGAATCACTCCAGTAGCTCTACTCGACAGAGGCACTGGGAACTAAGGTCAGGTGGCATGATGCCAGGGTAATACTGTGGACTAGGCTTGTAAAGGCTCAAGGGCCATTAGCCTAGTACACACCCATGAACCTATGAACCTATGAAAGGTAATATCTGAGTACAAGTTAGGAAAAAGAGGATGGAAATGAAGGAAAAGATCAATTTTATATCCCCTATGTTTAGGAGGAAGGAGATGTAATGGGGAATAGAGAAAGCTGCGTTACAGAGAGAA
This sequence comes from Protopterus annectens, assembly GCF_019279795.1. Classification (NCBI taxonomy): domain Eukaryota; kingdom Metazoa; phylum Chordata; order Ceratodontiformes; family Protopteridae; genus Protopterus; species Protopterus annectens. Next base: position 822,356,055 of record NC_056726.1, read on the forward strand.
GACAGAAATGGAAAGGGTAGCCTACTTAACACTAGAATGGAATGAGAGGATGGAGATCAACCAGACAATCATTAAGTCATTCCTAATGTTTTGGAGGAAAAGGATGTGATGGGAAAACAGAGAGAATGGTCTGTAGTGTCGATAGGAGAAAATAGAAGGGAAGAGGGGATACTGTGTAACCTATCTTCTACTTAGGCTGTAAAATAGTAAAGGAGGGAAAGGCTAGAGCAGCCTGGCTGCAAAGAACAGATAGATACAAAGTGGAATATTACGGGGTTGCATAATGATCAAAGGGTTTACCTCACATGTACAAGTTACTAGGTTTGAGTCTCACCTTTAAGAGAAATGGGCTAGGCTTAAAATGACACACAAAGGCAGCTAGCCTACTACTTACCTATGAACCTATGAATAGCTTAGCCTATCTGCTAATTAGGCTACATGATGGGAAAAGACAAAAGGTATACTGAAGTCTAAATGTCACTTAGATTGCAAGGAAAAGATAGACATAAAGGGACAGATAGTTGCATTGAGTGTGGAGTACAGGGAGAAAAGGGCTACAGTAGCCTGACTGCCACTTACAAGTGGATATAAAAAGTGTACACACCTCTGTTAAAATGCCAGGTTTTTGTGATATAAAAAAATGAGACCACAATAAATAATTTCAAAACTTTTCCCACCTTTAATGTGATCTATAACCTGTACAATTCAATTGAAAAACAAACAAATATGTTAGGGGAAAATTATAAAAAAGTACAATAAGCTGGTTGCGTAAGTGTGCACACCCTCAAACTAATACTTTGTTGAAGCACCTTTTGATTTAATTACAGCATTCACTCTTTTTGGGTACACACCTGCCATCAATTAAAGAGACTCTGGTTAACCCCAAATAAAGTTCAGCTGTCCTAGTAGGATTTTCCTGACATTTACTCATTTGCCTGCTACAGCAAAAGCCATGGTTCGCAGAGAGCTTACAAAGCATCAAAGGGATCTCATTGCTGAAAGGTATCAGTCAGGAAAAGGGTACAAAAAATTTTTAACAGCATTGGATATGCCATGGAACACAGTGAAGACAGTCATCAAAAAGTGGAGAAAATATGGGACAACAGTGGTGTTGCAAAGAACTGGACATACCTCCAAAATTGATGAAAAGACAAGATGAAAACAGGTCAGGGAGGCTACCAAGAGACCTACAGCAACACTGAAGGAGCTGCAGGAATTTCTGGCAAATACTGGTTGTGTACTACATGTGAAAACAATCTCCCACATTCTCCATATGTCTGGCCTGTGGGGTAGTGTTGCAAGACAGAAGCCTTTTCTTACACAGAAAAACATCCAGGCCCAGCTAAAATTTGCAAAACAATACATCATCTCCCAAAAGCATGTGGGAAAATGTGTTATGGTCTGATGAGACCAAGGTTGAATATTTTGGCCACAATTCCAAAAGGTATGTTTGGTGCAAAAACAACTTTGCATCACCAAAAGAACACCATCCCATGGTGAAGCATGGTGGTGGCAGTATCTTGCTTTGGGGTTGCTTTTCTTCAAATGGAACTGGGGCTTTAGTCAAGGGTGAGGGAATTATTAACAGTTCCAAATACCAGTCCCTTTTGGCCCAAAACCTTCAGGTGTCTGCTAGAAAGCTGAAGATAAAGAGGAACTTCACCTTTCAACATGACAATGACGCCAAGCATACATCCAAATCAACAAAAGAATGGCTTCAGGAGAAGAAAATTAAAGTTTTGGAATGGCACAGCCAGAGCCCAGACCTAAATCCAATAGAAAATCTGTGGGGTGACCTGAAGAGGGCTGTGCATAAGAGATGCCCTCACAATCTGACAGATTTGGAGCACGTTTGCAAGGAAGAGTGGGCAAATATTACCAAGTCAAGATGTGCCATGCTGAGAGACTCCTACCCAAGAAGACTTCTGCTTCTTCTGGCTTTTCCTGATTAGGGGTCACAACAGCAAATCACCTGTCTGCTCATGAGTGGCAGTGGAGTTTTACAGTGTCAAGTTACCAGCCCGATGCCCAACCTTCCACAGAAGGCACACATACACACGCACTCACACCTAGGGCCAATTTAGAGTTTCCAATCCACCTACAACATGTCTTTGGGATGTGGGAGGAAACCGGAGCACCCGGAAGAAACCCACGTGACCACAGGGAGGACATGCAGACTCCGTACAGAAGGCACCCCAGCCAAGGATCGAACTGGAGAACCTCTTGCTGTGAGGCGGCAAAGCTAACCACTGCATCACTGTGGCCACCCATACCCAAGAAGACCGAATGCTGTAATTAAATCAAAAGGTGCTTCAACAAAGTATTAGTTTAAGGGTGTGCATACTTATTCATCCAGCTTATTGAATGTTTTTTTATTTTTTTATATTTTTTCCCCTAACAGATTTGTTTTTCAATTGAGTTGTAAAGGTTATAGGTCACATTAAAGGTGGAAAAAGTTTTGAAATGATTTATTGTGGTCTCATTTTTTTATATTACAAAAACCTGGCATTTTAACCGGGGTGTGTACACGTTTTATATCCACTGTAGGCTGAATGGAAGAGATAGGAACAAGGGGATAGATGGTCATGTTGAATAACTGGTGATAGTTTGTGTGTGTGTGTGTGTGTGTGTGTGTGTGTGTGTGTGTGTGTGTGTGTGTGTGTGTGTGTGTGTGTGTGTGTGTGTATTGTAGCATTTTGTGGTACTGAGCGAGGGCTGTATGCAATGTAACCATGATTTATAAAAACTAAATTTCTAAGTGTCTTGGCTTTAAAGCATTACTGATGATGTTATGTGATGAAAATGTGATGTAAATAGGGCTATTCTGTGTATTATCTAGGGGGAGAATGCCTTCATGCTGGATTAATATCTCATTATGACAGGAATGTTGTATTTTTTAAATTCTTATATAAAAAGATTTTTTTCAAGTTATGACAGACTCACTATAGTCTCAAGGGGGACGATAAATCTGAAATTCAGGTTCGAGTGGAAACTATCAATGTGCTTCAGCTGAAGGTGGGTCCTCATTCCTGGGCAAGGATTCTCAGGAAGGAAGGATATTTCCAACCACCTAGAGAAGAAAAGGTCTAGAAAAACGTTTTAATAATCTGTCTGAAATAGGTTGCTCTGGATAGAAAATGTTCATGCAGAGCCTACAACAAACTGCATTTTAGTTGTACCTGGGGTTTGCTGTCTATTAAAACTTTTTACTCAAACAGTGGACATATTTTCTGCTGGTGAGATAATATATATGTGTAATATATATATATATATATATATATATATATATATATATATATATTTTTTTTTTTTAACATTTGCTTTGCAGCCTTGAATAGTGCAACTTGTAAGCTGAATAAATCTACATTTTCAGTGACATCTGGATATAATGTGTTCAGAATACCACATCTGACTACTGCCATTGTGTAGAGGGATAAAGCAGTGACTACAACCCAAGTCTGATTACCAGCTTGGGCATCTGAAGTGCTGGTAGGAGAGAATGGGAACACCCATCCTGAGGTGAGGAGGGATGGCAGGTAGATTTTGGGCACAATTCTCTGTTACATTTCCCTGATAAAGACCAGGAAGCAAATGAGGGGTGCCCTACGGACATCAGCCCATTGCAGAACTGAGAGCAGAGCCCATTGTACATACCAGCCACAGGGTGTTACTGGGCGCATGCATAGATGGGGAAATAATGTATTCAAAAACTGCCAGGGCAGCAATGTGACACTGTCCCAGAATGTTTGGCTCCAGCCGTTAATCAAAGTAAGGTTGGAGAAGACAGGGGTGTAGGTAGATACCACAATCATGGAGAGGTACTGGAAGCACCTGATGGACAGTTGTGCTGCAGAAAAAATAGCTTAAAAAACAAAAGACCTCATCTGGTGTCAACTAAAGGTATCCTTAACTCAAGCTACAAAAGAGCGTTTTGTTATTTTTGTTTGTAGTCTACGGTAGCGAGAAGTAAATAGGTAAATAATTACAACAAAAGGAAGTGACTGTTTTCTAATGATTTACAAAAAATGTCTGTTTTCATTGTAGGATAGCAAGTGTTAAGAGACTTAAAAATAAACTTGGATGTTTTGTAGTGCTGTTTTTCCCCTGTCCTGAGAAATTTATCTGTGCATGTTTTCTACATTCCAAACTGTAAGTAAATGAACTGCAGCTACCCTGAAATGAGCTGTATGAGTCAGTAACTGTTAGATTAAAGTTGCAGTTAGAAAGAACAAATCCATGTCTGTGTTCTATTAAAGTGTTTGCAGAATCAATGTAGACTACAGAGAAATTGATTGAGGCCCTGGTTAAGAGAGGGATAGCTACAGACCAGCATCTGGTGAGCCTACAAGAGCAAGTGAAACCTAACACGAGTGTAGAGCTATAGCTGCATCATTTGGCACCCTGATCAGACCCCAGACTGGCACCTCCACAAAAAAAGTCTTCCAAAGTTAAAGACCAAAGAAAAATGTCTTCTGATCTTCTAAACTGTATGAAGGAACTTATACAAGCTTTGTGCTACAGATAAACTACCAAACATGTTCATTTCAGCTGCCACAGTATCAGGAGCTGAAATGAATCCTGGCACATTGCTTGTGCTGTCATCAGCTCCTCATCACTGACAAGCATGACCCCTGACAGTTCACACCTGAAACAGCTGCTCCTTTTGTCCCACCTTATTTATGGTTCTGTGCCAGTGCATTAATGGGTGACAAAACTACACCACCCTTAAAGCAGCTGTCCAATGAAGGCAGTCATACTTGGTTACTTTAGAATTTGAACACTATGCTACACTGCACAACCGAAGGAAAAATGAAAGGGCAAAAAAAATCTCTTCACATTTGAATGGAAATGCTTTAAAGTGCTCGTGGAAATGGACAGCACAGATTACTTGGACTATGATAACTGAAAAAAGAACAGCAGGTGTTTCTTGTGAAATGCAAGCTGTTAAGTTTCACAAATGGTATTTTGATGCCAGTAAGATGGCAAGAGCACAAATGTACACCTGTATTCATATTGTTAAACTGTGGTTACAGTCAGATGCTAATGCAAAGCAGAAATCACAGACTTGCTTACTGTTGTTAGATTTAAATGTGCTTTGTCAGTTATATAAAAACTGGGTATATTAAAGAAATTCCAAAAGTTCAGATAAACTTATTACTGTAGTTGAACATGTTCAAGCAATGATACTTTGTATCGAAACTTAAACCAATAGTTAACAAGCCAACATTGCCTTTGAAACACAATATGCATATTACTAAGCTAACTTTTTACAGGTGTGGGAAGAAAGATCAGGTAGCCAGAATTTGTTTCGGCAAAGGGAATAGTGTTACTGCTAGGAATGTTTAAATGTCTGAAATGCATGCAGAGAAAGAAATACCCATGGAATGTGATAAAACAGACATTTAACCTATAGAATATGCATTCTGTCACTATGCAATAACTAAATTAGTGTAAGTCATGATATTACTGGAAGGCAAAGCACTTCAAGGTTTTCTGAATTCAGGCAGTATAGTTATTTAGTTAAAAGTCATGATGTGTGCAAGCTTAGACTTAATGGCAAAATCAGAAAAATGTATATTTTGTATCTTACAATGAACTTCTGTTTGTTTGTCTTTCAGCTTTTTCCCGGTAAGGGGTCACCACAGCAGAACTCCGGTCAGCTAACGACTGGCAGTAGATTTTTTTACGAAACGCCGAGGTGCCGGCTCGACAGCCAACCTTCAACAAAGGCACGCCCATTTATGCACGCATGTCTTTCGAACGCTACCCAACCGCGGGGAGGACATGCAGACTGCACACAGAAGGCATTCCCAAGCCAAGCCAAGAATCAAACGGGAGAACCTCTTGCTGTGAGGTAACAACGCTACCGCTGTACCACCACGGACACTCTTACAATGAACAAACTTCTACACAATCTAAACCAACCATCACCATGATAAATATTTGTTACTAATTTTAACTTTTTCCTATCCCTGTATGTTCTTATGGGGGCAGATATGCTGACATGATCTTGTTTTCTTAGAAGGCTATTTCTTGCTCATAATGCATTTTTTTGCTTTTTTAATTTCTCCAAGTCGTTTAGGTTATTAATACCATGACTGGAATGGAGCCCATTTCTAAATCAAAGTATGATTAAAGTTCATGAAATTAGTATTGTTTCAGTCTTTGATCTTAGGCAGAAATGCTCTTTGCAGCACCTGCAATGTGTCCAGTAATGACTCCTCCTGCAATTCATATGGAGTTACATTTATTGGTAACATATCTAAGTATGATTGTAAATTCTTTTTTATAACACCCATTGCTCCTACTATTACTGAAATTGTCTGGGTATCCTCCTTCCACATTGCCCTAATTTCTGCCTGCAAATCCTGGTATTTTATAACTTTGTGTCTCTCTGTACGCAAGACACTACAGTCACTGGGTGTAGCAATTTCAGTGATCAATGCTACTTTTGTCTTCTTTTCATGGACTACTGTATCTGGTTTTCTCACATCTGTTTTTTTCAACTGTTGGTAATGAATGATCCCATGTGATATAAACTTTAACATTTTCTATGATGCTTTGTGGCTCATGTTTCCAGTATGTTTCAGCTACTTCATTATTATAATGTTTGCACAATCCCCAATGCAACAGTCTTGCCACATTATTATGCCTTTCAGTATACAGTCCTTCTGCCATTAGTATATCACAACCAGCAACAAGGTGTGCAACTGTTTCCAATTCGGTTTTATAAAACCTACATTTGTCTGTTTTTCCCACAAGTTCAGTAGACTTTGTAAACCAGTATGTATGTAGTCCACTATCTTGGGCCGCCAATATTAACCTTTCATCTTTTGGTTTAAATTCACCTCTCCTTAACCATTCCTGCATTTGATCCTGATCAACATGAGGTTGTTCCAAGAGTTTTCTATGCTTGTAACTATACATTTTCCACATTTCTTACCTTCTCACCTGATCCTTCACCTTATAATCTTTCTTTTGTTTTTTTGCACATTCAGTTGCTACCTGATTTTTATTTACTTCTGGTTTGATTTCCATTTCTGCTTGACGATGATATGCTTCTGCTAAACTAAGCAGGGAAATCATCTTAGATTTATTCTCCTCAAAACTTTCACTACATTTGGGTTTTGTAAGGTCAGCAGACATGCATGCAGCCCCACAATTGCAGATCTATACATGTAATCAATTTCGAGGAGGCCCATACCTCCTTCAGAACAGAGAATATATAATCTCGGTATTTGATGAGCATGAAGCATCCTTCATAACGCATTGAGAGGGCTGAGCTAATGAGATTATAATGTGCTACTCTGTAGTATGAGATCACAGTCCCATCCACATAGAATGGAAACAGTGAGAAATATTGTCAAGTTTGAGATTCCTCGGTAAAAATATCAGTGGCTTTTTTGCAGTGACTTGTAAATATGTACTTCCTACATATTTGTACAGCATCTATGAAATATCTTGAAAAAAAGATAAGAAATAACTGAGATAACGTACCCCTTTAAAAAAGGTTATATTTCACTGAGTTCCACTTCTAGCTTCCTTCTCTGAATGAGCCAGTTTTATATTTCTATGCTTGTAAAACTCATCTAATTAGTGAAGCTGCTCTCAGTGGTAATCGGGGTTTGTTTTCAGACTATAAAAGGTTTAACAGGTTTAAAGCCCCAGGAAAAAAGAAATATTGCAGCCTTTACAGCAGCTCCAGAAGCAGAGATTTGTGAATTTTGAGCCTGAATAACTTTCTGACAACAGTCAGTGTGAAATAACAAACCAGTTGCAGGAACCTTGCTAAATTTGTTTTCTCTAGCAAAATGCTTTCAGCTGTAGTACGCATTATGATGCAATAGCAAGGTAAACACGTTCCTAATGAAAGTATCATTAGGCTTCAGTCAGCGTCAGTATAGTGTGCGCATTGAGAGAGCAGACTAGGCTAGAAATGCCACAGTGTGGGAGAAACTGCTAAGTCATGCTCTTTTAATATGTGAAAGTAGGAAAATCAACATGTAAGGATGGAAATACGCTGTGGGGTAAGGAAATGTTGCATTTAGGGTGTAGTAGAGGTAATTCGTGTTCACATAGTCAAAAAAAGAATCTCCCATTACATCTGTAGACTTTCAAACCGCCTAACAATAAGTACACCTTGCAGTGTGTCTGATATTATCCACGACATTATTGCAGAAAAATAGTTTCCCCATTTTAAAGCCCTTTGGAAGTTATTTGAAGAACAGACATATTTAGATGATTTTCGTCAGAAAGATAATCTTAATAGGGAGGAAAGTAACTAGCCAATTGTAATATTTCCTCAGAATGAAAATCAGTGGTGGGGTGGGATTGGACCATGTTTTTGACAGACAAGCAGAAATATTAGATCAGAACAAAAGAAATGAGTTACCCTAGAACCTGCTAATGGAACTACCAAATGAGTTTTAATGATAAAAATAATCCTGTGGATTATCAGAATAATGAAAAAAGAATATATCAGAATACTCCATGTACTATAATAGTCAGAGATGTGTGTGTTAGTACTGAAGAGAACTCAGTAGAAGCCACTCAGCTAAGAAAAAAGCAATTACAACACAAAAATAGTAACCATGCAAAGATCTGAAAGAAAAAAGTCACTTAAGTGAAACTTCAAACAGTGATGCACAGATAGACAGTGAAGCAGAATTGCAGGAAGAAAAGGTTGATGTGTGTCCTATGACAGAGTGGATTGCGAAAGCAGAGCAAGTAAAAGTAAAATATCACAGCCCCAAAGTATAACTAATCAGGGAACAGAGCTGACTTAGGGAACTGAAGATAGGGCATCTCTTACAAAAGGGGTGAAATCCAAATATATGCAGTAAAGAGGTTTGAAAAATGTTCATCCGAAGCAGAATTATAAACTTTCTATAAAACTGAAACAGAGAGTCAATGAGGCGTTATAGGATTTTTCTTTTACTGGGCCTATTAGTACAGGCTGTATCAATTTTCATTACTAGATGGCAGAGGTGCACCTCAGAAAGATATGACTTTAAGCGATTTTGTTTACTATTCATGCACTTTGAAGTAGTACAGTAATATTTACCATTTATTTATATTTGAATGTATGAAACAAATGGAGAAATGCCAGATTGATGCAAATAGTGCTGAATATTACTTAAATATGCATATTTGTAAACAAACATTGGGCCTCTGATAATTTTTTAGGTAGGTAACCATTTTATTATGGCTGAATAAGACTGATGCCAGTAGGGTATGAGGTTAAATCACAGATTATTTACATTTTAGACATCTTTTAATTTACATAAATATATTATTCTTCTCACTTTCTCTATATATTTTTTGCATTTATTACTTTATTTCCTGAACAATGCTGGAATGAGAAAGTTTATGTATTTTCTCAATTGGATTACATAATCACATATCTTATTATGGTTCATAGTGGATGGCTTTTTTAACCAGATTGTTTAATGAAATCTTGGAAAGTGAGAGGATGCCTGAGGAATGGAGAAAAAATGTTTTGGTACCGATTTTTAAGAATAAGGGTGATGTGCAGAGCTGTAGTAACTACAGAGAGATTAAACTGATCAGTCACAGCATGAAGTTATGGGAAAGAGTAGTGGAAGCTAGGTTAAGAAGGGACGTGATGATTAGTGATCAGCAGTATGGTTTCATGCCGGGAAAGAGCACTACAGATGCGATGTTTGCTCTGAGAGTGTTGATGGAGAAGTACAGAGAATGTCAGAAGGAGTTGCATTGTGTTTTTGTAGACTTAGAGAAAGCATATGACAGGGTGCCTAGAGAGGAGTTATGGTATTGTATGAGGAAGTCAGGAGTGTCAGAGAAGTATGTAACAGTGGTACAGGATATGTACGAGGGTAGTGTGGCAGTGGTGAGGTTTGCGGTGGGAGTGACTGATGCGTTTAATGTGGAGGTGGGGTTACATCAGGGATCAGCTCTGAGCCCTTTCTTATTTGCAATGGTGATGGACAGGTTGACAGACAAGATCAGACAGGAGTCCCCGTGGTCTATGATGTTTGCAGATGACATTGTGATCTGTAGTGAGAGTAGGGAACAGGTGGAGGAGACCCTGGAGAGATGGAGATATGCTCTAGAGAGAAGAGGAATGAAGGTCAGCAGGACTAGGACAGAATATATATGTGTGAATGAGAGGGAGGATAAAGGAATGGTGAGGATGCAAGGAGTAGAGGTGGTGAAAGTGGATGAGTTTAAATACTTGGGGTCAATAGTTCAGAGTAACGGTGAGTGTGGAAGAGAGGTGAAGAAGAGAGTACAGGCAGGATGGAGTGGGTGGAGAAGAGTGTCAGGAGTGATTTGTGACAGATGAGTACCTGTAAGAGTGAAAGGGAAGGTCTACAACAGGGTAGTGAGACCAGCTATGTTATATGGGTTGGAGACAGTGGCACTGACAAAAAGGCAGGAGTTTGAGCTGGATGTGGCAGAGTTAAAGATGTTAAGATTTGCACTGGGTGTGACGAGGGTGGACAGGATTAAGAATAAGTATATTAGAGGATCAGCCCAGGTTGGAAGGTTTGGAGACAAAGCCAGAAAGGCAAGATTACGTTGGTTTGGACATGTGCTGAGGAGGGATGCTGAGTATATTGGGAAAAAGATGCTAAGGATGAAGCTTCCAGGTAACAGGAAAAGAGGAAGGCCTAAGATAAGGTTTATGGATGTGGTGAGAGAGGACATGCAGGTGGTTGGTGTGACAGAGCAAGATGCAGAGGACAGGAAGAAATGGAAACAGGTGATCTGCTGTAGCGACCCCTAACGGGAATAGCCGAAAGAAGATGATGATGAGTGGATGGCTATTTTAAAGAGATGTGGTTTGCAGCATTTAGGCTAATTGACACCAATGATGCTGATTGGTGAAACCTGCTTGACTTACTTATGGAAACTATTTTTTTTTGAAAACTTTGTTGCCCGATGAAGTAATTCATGTTACTCTTGTGGGATTTGTTCTGTTAATAAGGAGTACATGCTGCACTGGACCTGGCAGTGCTGGTTCTTTTGGTTGGACTATATACAGTGTGTCTGTGTGTGTGTGTGTGTGTGTGTGTGTGTGTGTGTGTGTGTGTGTGTGTGTGTGTGTGTGTGTGTGTGTGTGTGTGTGTGTGTGTGTGCGTGTGTGTGCGTGTGTGTGTGTGTGTGTGTGTGGGTGGGTGTGTGTATATATATATATTTATGAGTATATCGGTGCTTAGCCTACTTTGCCTTATCATAATTTAATATTCTTCTATGGATGATCTTAACACTGCCTGGTACATAAGACTGTCTGAAATTTAACTATAAATGTTTATCTCAGGGGGCTGTATGGTCTCCTTGTACACCCTGATGCTGAGGGTTGCCCCCTGCACTCTCAGTCTCCAAGTATACTACCTATGAGTGTGCATTGATAGAAATAAAAGAGAATATACATTTCCTTACTTTTTTTGAGTTGATGCAGTCTTGGAATTGATATATATAGAAATTGGGGATTTAGGGGCAAATCTTCAACATTTGGGATACAAGGAGTCCCACACTTCCTACAGAGATAATGTGCAGTACTATTTTTTATCATTTTTTTGTTCAGGGTCGAAGCGTTAACCATTGAGGCTTGTCTTCCTGAGCTGTTGTATAGATTTATTTGCTCCCCTTCACCCGGGTGAGAGCCTTATGACATATTCATTCCCTTAGAGTGAGAGTCAGACTGTCCAGGAGGGGGCGCCATCATTGGCATGTTGGGAGGAAAGGATTTTCGTATTAAACCCCAGCTGCCTCTACTATGCATGCCTGGTTGTACCCAAGATGTTGGTGTACAATGGGCCTCCAGATGTACATCCACACCTCTATGTTTGATGTTATGAACTGGCCTTGCCAACACTATAGGATGCAATTTTCACATCTGAGCGCTAGCCTATACCAGTACATGAGCAGTGTACACAGGCACAGTTTCCCTGATCCTCCCAACAAGAATAGATAAGCAGGCTTAAGCCATGTCATTCCTCTTCTCCCTCAGACCAACTTCAACAGCTGCCCAAGCTGCTACCTGAACTTGTGTTGGCCAGGTAATAGCCAAGGCTTTATCCCGCTATGCTACTGGAGATGAACATTATTTTTGCATGTTGATATCAAGGGGGAATAGGACAGTGTGATCAGTATGCTAAGCTTCATCATCATCATCATCATCATCATCATCATCATCAACCCCTTATTCACATTTTCTACAGAGGGTCAGGATGTTGTGTCACCTGTCACCATCTCTCTCGATTCAATGCTACTCTCCTACCTTTGTCAACAGTCATGACAGTCAGTCACAAGTCTTCTCTCACACAATCTATCCATCTCTGTGCTGGACACCCTCATTTCCTCTTGCCTTCTTTCTGTCTGTCCCAAGTCTTCTTCACCAGATTGCCTTCTGCTTTTCTGCACATGTACTGGAACCACTGTAATCTGTTCTGTTTTACCTTCTCTGTAATTGGTGCTACTTTGGCCTCTGCTCTCATGTTCTTATTTGTTCATCTGTCCCATAATGGGCATCCTGCCACCCATCTCAGGCAGTTCACCTCCATACTTACCGCCCAGGTTTCTGTACCATACAGCAGCACTAGTCATACTACTGTTTTATACACCTTACATTTCAGCTTCTTTGGCATTCTTCTGTCGTACACTAACCCTGACACTCTGCACCAGGTGGCTGCAGCCCCTCTGATTCTAGCTTTGACCTCCTCATTCAGACTTCCCTTCTCCTCAACCACCCCTCCCATATACTTGAAGCTATTAATATGTTTCACTATTTTCCCTTCCATCTCAGTTCTCAGCTTCTTTTGATTTCCCCCATTTGCTACCATCATAACTCTCTTATCTACATTCAGTTTCATTCTGTGTGCCTTTGGATTTACATTCCATTCCATTCCCCTATCCTTCGCTGAAGTTCTTGTTAACAGTCTACCTGTAATGTTCATCATTTGTATGCAGCAACTTTGTTGATCTGTCCCCTCCAACCTGTTTGCTGATGTAGTCCATCACTAGTATGAACTGCAGTGGGCTCAGTGCTGAGTCCCAATGCATACCCACTCCCAGTAGGAACCTGTCTGTGAGACTAAACACTTTTCATACTTGAGTCATCGGGTCCTTGTACATAGCCTTCACCAATTCTACCAATGTTTCTGGGATTTTGAACCACCTCAGGACTGACCAAATCAGATTTTTTGGCACCTTATCATATCCTTTCTCCAAGACTTAGGATGCCCAATTGTACTCGTCCTCATCTCTAGCTTCTTATCATAGGTTCATAGGCTCATAGGTGTTTACTAGGCTAAAGACCACAAGAACCTTTTTAAGCCTAGCCATGCATCCCAAATCTCTGACAAGTTCTCATACCCTTGAAAAGTGGAAGCAGGGGCTTGGGTAGTGAACCATTTACAGGCTGCCTGTGTCCATTAGAGTCATAGGTGCCAAACCAGGGATGAATTTCCTGTTCCCTATCCAATTGTCCAAGTTACACTTAAATTGGGTTAGAGAGGAACTCTGCTTCACATGGAAGGGGAGCTTGTTCCAGAGAAGGAGCAGTCTCTGGGATACATACCTATCTCTTCAGCAGGTCCTATTTATATTACATGCAAGGTTTAAGGCCTTAGAATGTGTTATCCTGGTACTGTTTGTTTTGCATATATGCAGGAGGTCCATAAAAATGGGGTCTGACAATGCCTTGTATGCTAGGCATAGATCTCCCCTCAGCAGCCTGTAGGAGACAGAATACAGGGATAGGGCCTTGAGGTGGTCTGCATAGGACATGTTATTTACACCCTGTATTTTTTAGTGAGGAACCTCTGTGAACATTCCAGTTGTTGGATATGCCTGGTTAGGTACATATTAAAGGGGACATTGTACTCAATGTTAGGTCTGATAAATGCCAAATACAGTGGAACAATGACTTCCTTGGACCTACATGCCTACATGCCATACCTTTGTTTATACATTGCACAGCATAGAATGATTTCTTGACTACATTAGACATGTGAAGATCAAACGCTAGATTACTGTCTATGTGTATCCCCAAGTTCCTGACTACTGGGTCAACTCTTAGGAGTGTGTTGTCAATATGATAGTTATCAGGGGTGGATGACTTCCCAAAGAATACTGTTATGCATTTCTTGGCATTTAGTTTTATTCCATGTCTCTGACACAAGTTATTTGCCTGTGTCAGCCCTTCCTGGAGAACATTTGTGCCCTTTGGGGATTCAGTGTCAGCTCCTAATTTACAATCATCTGCAAATTTAGTCAGCCAGAGGCCATTGACTTTGGCCTTTGACTTCAGAGAAGTAAATGCCAAAAAGGAGTGGTCTCAGGACCAATCCCTGAGGGACTCTGTTTCTGATTGGCTTCTTTGTAGAGGCGGACTCCTTAATTTTAACTTCCTGTGTCCTGTCTGTGTGTCAGCTGGCTATTCACTGGGTGATATAAGGGTTTGTACCTAACCTCTTGAGCTTGCCAACAATGCCTGAGTGTCAAATGCCTTGGCCAGGTCAAGGTAGGCAGTGTGAATCATTTTGCCCTCGTCCATTGCTTTGATGACCTTCTCAAAGAAGTTCACCAGGTTGAGTAGGCATGGCCTGCCTTTGACAAAACCAAATTGGGTTGGGTCCAGTGTATGGAGGTTTCCTATGTCATTATTTATCATTTCCATGATAATTCCTTCCATGGCTTTGCATATGAGACTAGTGAGACTTATGACTCTGTAGTGTCCAGGGTCTGTAAATGGCCAACCCTTGTGCTGAGGGATGACTGTTGCTGTTTTCCATTGATGAGACATGAAGCTTGTTTGAAGACTACACTTATGCTATTTAGAAGGCATCCTGACATATTGTTTAGGCCCATTGATGCAGTGTTCTTAGCCTTAGAGGGAGGTTTAAGGGCATATTCCCTAATGATAGCAGTGGGAGTTATATTTGATGGTATTTTCCGAGGGAAGGTTGAGGGGGAGAGAGGGATAACGTTGGAGCTGAATTTGTCTGGTAGTAGGTTTGCTATGTCTTCTGGCTCAGTATAGGGGGTTCCATTAACAATGAGCTTTGCACACAATTGCGTATTGCCTCTGAGGTTCTGGACATAACTAAAAAATGCCTTGTGGTTGTCCATGGTCTGAGAGGCCAACTTTATTTCAAATTTGTCTTTGGTAGACTTTATTTGCCCTCTGAGTTGTTTGGTGAGAGTGCTTTTATCCTGCTGGGTGCTGCCCCTCCTAATTTTTGCTGTGATTTTCTTTCTTCTGTTATACAGCCTATTGATTTTGTGATTCAACCAGGGTGGCTTGTTTTTTGAGTTAGTTCTGTACTTCTTCCTGGTGGGTACAGCCACCTCTATGCAGCTATTAACATGCTTGTACAGGTTTCTGTGAACAGTTCTGTGTAGGTAGCAGTGTTCTCAGGGTTTATGAGGGCTTGAAATGTTGCCAGGTTATCACTTAAGAGAAGGAAGTTAGCCTTAGAGTATTTCCTGAATATTCCAGAGTTAGCTGGTGTTCCAAGTTTTATTTTTACTTCAAAGGAGACCATTTTGTGGTCTGACCTTACCAGAGAAGACATTATAATAGGAGGTGTGCAGTACTCTCCCATATTAGTGAGGACCAGATCCATTATGGTTGCGTGTACTGACAATCTCATCCAGAGAGTTTGTGTTTACAAAATCCAGGAATCTCCGTGCCTGCACATTTGGTGTTATATATGATTCCCAGTTAATAGTGGGGTAATTAAAGTTGCCTATGAATATGGTATTGAGTTGGATAGTGAGTGTTTCCAATAAGTTTAAATACATGATATGGGTTTCCTGGGTCATAGAGGGGGACCAATAGCTTGCAAGGAAGTGGTATGCAATGTCCTGTTTGACCAGCTTTGAGGTATATTTATTTTGGACGTAAATTGTGACACCTCCACCTTTACTCCCTGTCTGTGTAATAGCTGGTCTAAATGTGTGAAAGGCATTATAACCTTGCACTTTTGGTGTGTTCTCCACTGCTTTAAACCATGTCTCAGTGACTGCACAGACATCAGCATTCCCTAGAGTCAAGAAAGCTTCTAGGGAGTGGAGTTTTTTTGTTTAGACTCCTAGCACTGAGCAGTAACACCTTTAGATTTTCTTGATTTTGATTTGCTAGGTCGGAAGTACTTTCCGATTGGTATTGCTTATGGGGGAGGACAATTTTTAGCTAATATTTGAAAGCCTAGAAGGGAGAAGTGAGGACCATCCCTGGTAAAGAAACATGGTCTATTGACCATCTCCTTCCATGCTGACAAAAATTGCGCCCCCTTAGAATGACACCAGAAACTAAGGTAATTATTAAAGTCCATTATCTTTTGTTCATATTGTGGCATCATCCTTGTAGAAGATAAAATGCTGCTCAATGCTGGGCTCATACCAGCCTGGGACACACATTCTGAGAGCTCCATTATGTCTCTCTGAATATAGCCTAGGAAGGTACTCCCACATGGACTATGACTGTGCCATACTGGTACCTGTAGTCCAATGACCTGACTGTGTGTAATGTGGTGAATCCTGGCCCCTGATAAGCAACTGACCATAACGTTCTGCTTACTCATCCTGGTGAGAATGACACCAATGTGTCTCACAATGTCGTCTCCAATGACCAGGCTTTTGGATTGTGTGGTAGCTTGCCTTATGGACTTAGATGTAGAGGCTTCATGAGATGTGGCTGTATGTGTTGATGTGGGTGTTGTTTTGAAAGCTTACATTCGAGTATTTGTTATGCGTACTTCATCTAGGAGGTCTTTGGGGTTAAGGAAGGTTACACTTAAGTGCCTCAGCATATGAGGGTCTATGTGTCTGCTTTGAATTGTGTGTGACAGGTGCAGCATGTGTACTAATGACAACCTTATTGACATTAGGAGTGCTTTTATGTAAGAGCTTTGCCTCCAGTGACATTGTGTAAATACATCTCTCACATACCATATCAGCTTGTTTGAGAATTAGCTGTCTGTCTGTAAACATTAGGCAATTTCTACATTGCCTCAGGATGCCCATATTCACCAAGCTGGTAACAAAGATAGTGGGAAAGTTC
The DNA here is from genome assembly GCF_019279795.1 of Protopterus annectens. Classification (NCBI taxonomy): domain Eukaryota; kingdom Metazoa; phylum Chordata; order Ceratodontiformes; family Protopteridae; genus Protopterus; species Protopterus annectens. The sequence continues at coordinate 822,373,111 of NC_056726.1, forward strand.
ATATTCATGGCAGCAGACCTTCTTTATTGAATAGATATTAGAGTGAGAATATAAAGTAATGTCAGGAGTATAATTTTGCAAATTTGGGAGCAGTGTTTGTCACTGCAAACTAGTTGCCGTGCGTATATCTAAGTATTGGTGAAATTTAAAGGGTGCTTTTACAGGAAAAATTTAAACTCAAAGTGCCTGCATCTATACAGGGCACTGCCAAATGCTTGAGGGGATACTAATAATTAGAACATGATAATTTATGGATGGAGTATTTAGGCATATATTCCTTAGTTAGCTTAGACACCAGGAAATCAAGCAGTATTTACAGAAAAGAAAGAATTAGCTTGTCAAGAATTATGAAAAGTATGGAGTCACCTGAATGGCTACTGCCTGGCTACTACTAGTGCTGGTCTCACCACAACTTCATGATGCTGGGATACAATGCTTGTTTGCTTCTTCTGTCATGAGAAGCAAATCAGTATCACCAATCCCAAGATGAGAAGCAGGCCACAGGCTCTTTGGTGACCCACAGATGATGCAAGGGTCTGTAGGCCTGTAGCCTTTTCCTGGTAGATGCCTTAAATAGCAGCCACACCAATCAGGAAGATCAAATACAGACATGCACTGCCCAATCAGAAACAGTCAGGAGTCAATGCACTTTGCTCCTTCTCTCACCAGAAGCAAAATATAAGCACAAATTCCAAACTGGCACATATGAAGCAGTTATTAGACTTTCCAGTGATCAACAGTCTCCAGAAAATAATGCCCCAGTGCTCGTTCTGTCACCAGGAAAAAAACAGAAATACTAATCCCAAGATGACTACTGAGAGGCAAAACATGGGCTCTCCAGTAATTGGTAGTCTTGGAGTAGATGTTGCAGATTTTAAAGGTAAGATGGAAAAATGGTTTAATATCCTAAGAGCTGCAGTGTGCACTAAGCAGCTAGGGTAACTTAAGGTTTAGCTATCTAAGTGGAGAGCCACTAACTTTAAAAGAGCAATATAGATTGGAAGGGGTGGGCACTTCGTACTCTGGCTCTGCGGAATAGAGTTGGATGGACAATACATTTAAATAGCTGAAGGGGAGTAATTTCACAAAAAGATACATTTGTGCTTACTCACAATAGCCACTGAAAGAGGAGAGGGAAGGAGATATGTTGTCAAATTAAAATAAGTGGCAGTCAACTAGAAAGACAGTTGAGTTGAAAAACACAGCAACAGCAGGGTGGGAAGGTCAGGAAAAACTTAATTTCTGTGTGACTCACAAGAGACACAGCTGTGGTCTCTTTCCTAGTTTAAATATACAATTAAAAGCAGAATACAAGTAAAACACAGTGTAAAGAAGATAAACCACAATATACAAAACAGAACAATGCAATGAAGCAATACAAAATACAGGAAAGAAAAAACAAAGTAACCTTTCTCTCACAGCAAGTTAGGGTAAGCTTTACCAGTATTCTCAACTATCTGTCTCACTGCAAAAATCAGGTCATTTGTGATGCATCCTGATCTGAATCTTAACTGCTCATCTTCCATCTTATTTCTACTATTCTGAGTATTCATTTATCTATCACCCTTTCCAGAACTTTCATGCAGTGTGACAGGAGTTTGATACCGCTGTACTGCCCACGGTTGTTGACGTCCCCTTGTATGCTTATTTTCCAGTCATCCAGGATATGTCTTTCTCTCCATACTGCTATGAGTGCCCTCAGGATCCATTCCTCCCCCATCTCACCCAACATCTTGATCACATCCACCGTGACCTCATCTGAGCCTGCTGCTTACCCTGGCTTCATTTTCCTTAGTGCTGTTCTTACTTCTTCTAGGGTGGATTCCTCCTCTTTTTTCATCATAGGCTGTGTATGGGGCAGTATAGCTTCTGTGAGGTTTTCTTAATTCAGAAGTTGCTGAAATACTCCTTCCATTTGCCTTTATTTCGTTTGGGCTGGTCAGCAGGTTGTATTCTTCTTGGCCTGGTCTGTCTTTTTTATCTACCACATTTTCCTGCACCCCTTACTGCTTTTGATGACTTCATGAAATTCTGCATTCCACCACTGGCTTTCCTTTTGTACCTTATATCAGCCACATACCTGTTCTGTAGTCCTCACACATGCTATTTTGAGGTGCTGCGTTATTCTTCAACTACACCTATTTCCTGCTCTTCCTGAGGTGCTAGAGCCTTGAGTAATTCCTTGAATGCCTGTAGTTTCTCTCTAGTCAACCTCAAGGTTTTCAGTCTAGTCTCTGTTGACCTTAGAGCCTTATCTGACCACTGCTTGCAGCTGATTCTGGCAACCGGTAGTTTATGCTGTGCACCAATAGTTTCACTGGGTATGGCTTTCCAATCGCTGATTCTACTCCAGTGCCTTTTCCTTAGTAGGAGGAAGTCTAAATGAGTTGCACGTTGGCCACTCTTGTATGTGATCTGACTGCCTCTCTTGCTGAACCATGTGTTGGCCACCATCAAGCCACTGGACAGACAGAAGTCTAGAATAGCCTCTCCTTCTTTATTCCTGTTACCTCACCTATGTGAACCAAGACAGTTCTCGTACCCTTTTCTTTCTGTCTCAATATGTGCATTCAGGTCACCAGTTATGAACACCAATTCATGTTGTCCTGCTTTATCTAGTAAGTCCTGCAACTGCTGTCTGAATACACTCTTTTCTTCATTATCACAACCCTGGTGTGGGTCATAGGCTGGGATAATAAATGGTGCCCTGTCCTTACAATGGAGTCTGAGTGCCATGAGTCTGTACTAATTTTGATGACATCCCTCACCATCAACTGAAGTCTCTTCCTCATCAATTCTCACATCATTTCTAGTCTGTCCTACTCCTAAGTAGTAGACTCTGGACCCCAAGCCAAGTGACTTTGCTGCACTACCCTTCCATCTTGTCTCCTGGATGTATAGGATGTTCAACCTCCTTCTTAACATCAAGTTATCCACTTTCAAGCTGCATCCTGTTAGTGAACCTACATTGAGCATAGCAATACTTGGTTCATGTTTGGCAAGCTGATTGGTTTTATTCCAGCTTTCGCTAAAGAGAATTATCCAGGTGACCCAAGATGAGCACCTGGACACTCACCAACCAGTAGCTTATTGACCCAGGAGTTCTGGGATTTATCGCAGGCACACTGGCTAATAGGAGTGCATACACCCCCTCACACTGTTAGCATAGGTCCCTGGCATAGGCTATGTCCTCAAACAACTTATCACTGGCAAATATCCATGCCCATTTGGTGACATTAGTCAACATGACTGAATCACCTAGAGCCATATTTTACACCATCAAGTGGCTAGTCCTGCTACAACGGGCAGTCTGTGATCCATGTTCTTCTATCTTGAAGATACTGCACACCACAGTAGATGCCCAAAGTGGCTGATGGTCTATACAATTCTTCCCACTATAGCACATTGTCTTGAGTCTGTGTTGCTACCCACAGCTCCATTCTTGGGTGACTTTGATGTGGAAACACTTAGTATATATCTTGGGAGGTGGAAAAAACTCCACAGAAACCAAGGGAGAACATGTAAACTCAATACAGCCATATGCAGGAGGTCAGGATTGAACCATGTATCTTGTGCATGAGAAACAAAGACCTTAACCATTATGCTTCAACAAGCCCAATATTGGTCACATCAGGCAGACCTAGCAACTTAGCTAAAGTACCATATAATTTGCTTATTCTCCTTATAAGTTATTCACAGTTGCCCACTTCTTCGGTTAGGTAGGACTACTTATCCAGATCAGAAATGAGAAGACAACATCCACATTCAATCTAACACCAATAGTTCATCTAAGCAAAATAAATTACCCACATCTAAGCACAAACCCACCCCAAAACACAAAAATAAACACTACTAGTTAAAAAATTCAGTACATTAGCATACATAAAATTATGTCTGTAACAATCCTACCCAATGAAAACCAAACTCAGCCTGCCTAAACACTAAATATAAGCACTACATTAACATTAAACAGTGAATAGCATGTTAAATGAGACTCATTTGATCAATTTATATAACAATAAAATTATTTTCCTAAACTGATAGACAAGCACTAAACTTGAAAGAACCCCCCTCAACCCTAAATTGCTGCCCCTTTCTTAACAAATAAAGGCATGAAAACCTCATAGAAATGATTATGAAGAAATGAAAAAAACTCTAATCACCTTTATGAAAGCTGCAGATATGTTTAAAACATGTTTACAACATAAAATAGTCCCAAAGTACAATGGCAGAACAGACAGTCAAACAATAACTAAACCAATACATACAATAAAAAATCCCTACTTTTTCCCTCCTACAAAACAGTATATACTACACCATTGTGAGCCATGTTAAAATCTCCCCATATTAGAAGAGTACCCTAACCTAGGATTTCTCAGATGTTAAGACCAACTTTCCTGGGGAGGCAAGGGCCTGTTTCTGGAGAGGCCTAGGCAAGTCTGAAAATGTTGTATATTGAAAATTTTACTTGACATTGTTTTTATGTAAGATCAGGCTAAATGCTGAATGGTAATAACCAATTAGTATTCACACTGGAGTAGATATCAATACTAAATAAATATTGTACTCAGCCAAATCTGGAAATCTTTATTTTTAAAGTGTGGGGGGTTCAAGGGAAGGTGCTTGCTCTGCTTCTCTGCACTAAACTGCAGCCTATGCTTCTTTTCTTTTCCTTTCCATGCAGGTTTCTTTGTTTTTTTCTCATATTTAAGGGAGGCTTGAAGACTTTTTTTGTAGTCTGAGGGAGGCCCATTTGGGCAGAATCCAAGAATTTATGCTTTAACCTTTCATTTTCCTAAGTGGTCTTATTGCAGGGAAATCTGATGAAATTAAAACAAAAATCATCCACAGTCATCTTCTAAGCATATCTCACAAAGTCAACCACCATGTTACATTTTGAATGATCTGCCTTAAAAAAAAAAAAAAAAGGCCCCCATGTACCAAAACACAGACATAGTCCCAAACACACACTACTCCAAGACCAAAATACACAGCTTCTCCCTTCATGAACTCACCTTCAAGCCTAGTTCCTAAGCCCACCAATCCCAAACATGAAATATACATAAAAACAGATAAAACTACCATAAAAAATAACTATCCTAACTAATAAAAATACTGAAACCTAAACACAATGGCATAGTGAAGCTCAACAAAACATCTTCAAAATACAGCCAATGCATAGAAACAAGATGAATAACAAAAAACTTTATACAGCTAGAACTTCACTTTAGCACATTTGTCTATTATTTTGATATATTAAGAACTGAAGTACAGACAATTGTGTTGCATTAACAGAAAAAATAATAAAAAGTCATATAATTAAAACCAGCCAATAATATGCATTTTGTAGTTTACAATAAACCAAAAGTAGGTGAAGCACATTTATTCCAGAATAAAACATGCTAATATTAAAATGAGAAATATATTGTATGTAATTAGACATTAATGCTATGTGCTTTTAGAATGCATCTAATGTTCATTTAGATGTGGAGAGACCAAATGGTCCTTTAGCATTCACTTTTATTTGCCAAATAAGCTCTAAACCTGCAAGAATGTTTTTGTAAATACCCAGTTACACATAACACTTTGCTTGAACATTATTATGAAATGTGTTTTTGATATCATGTTCCTAATTTTCACTTTCAGTTTTCACTTCATTTTCCCTATTCAGGAGGCATCACAAAAGCAGCATTTTGCACAATAAATGCAAAGGATACTGTTACAGGAAAATTTGCCATTAATAGAAAAAACAGTGCCCATGTGTGTTAAAATCTAAACTGGCCATTCTTAACTTAGCAGCACCACTTACACATACCATAGTAATGTGTACTAGAGTCTCTAACTTTAGCAGACACTGTTTTCATAAGTTCATAGATAATTACTAAGATAATCACCACCTATTTAAATCTAGGAATTTTCCCATTTGTAAATAACAGGATAAATCACTCAGTGGCATCTAGCTAGCTAGCTTTAGGCAGCATAGCGTTTATAGACTGCCTCTGTCAAACAGGGGTATTGGTGCCAGTCCGGAGTAAATTTCAAGTTCCCCATCAGCTGGCCCAGGTTGCATTAAAGTAGGTTTAGGGATGGATTCTGCTTCAGATGGACAGGAAGCCTGCTCCAGAGTAGGGGTAGTCCCTGAGACACATACCTGTCCCACCGATATGTTCTATTTATGTTACAAGCAAGGTTTAGGTCCTTCAGTTGTGCATTTCTAATGCTGTTAGACTTGCAGATGTGCAGCAAGTCCATCCGTACTGGATGCCTTGTAAGCCACTCACAGATCACCCCTCGGTAGTCTGCAGAAGACTGAGTATAAAGATAAGGCTTTGAGGAGGTCTGCATATTCCATGTGGTTAACATCTTGTATTCTTTTTATGAGGAACCTCTGTTTGTGTTATAGTTATTGCATACGCCAGGTCGGGTACATAATAAAGGGAGAATTGTACTCAGTGATTTGCCTAAATCCTTGGACATGTGTGCCTTCTGGTTACCAGTTAAATCTAGAAACATTTTTATGATATTGATGGTCTAATAATAACATTTATGTACCTATAGTGCAGGATAATCTGCATAATAGCTATTTGCCTTGATAAAATAGTTCACTGGATAAAGCAAAGAAAAGAAACAATATTTCTGGAAAACATTTGAAAAGACTCGAAATGAGAAGTGCTGGAAAAGATACATATTAGCAAAGGGTTACATTAAGAGGCTTTTGCATTCTTTTAGAAGTAGTTACGAGAGAAATCTGGCAATATGTACAAAGGATAGTAAAAAGGCTTTTTAAGTATTTAAGACAATATACAAAAGAGCCTCAAATTCTAGATTTCATTTAACAGCAGATACCTGCCCCATTACTGACAAAATTCATTTTCAAGCTTTTTTGAAGAATTTATACATGACCCAAGTAGTAGAGGTGACGTTGAGGTGGAATGTTATTTTGATGACACTGGATGTTGTCCTGTTATTACCACTGAAATGTTAGTTAAGGCCTTTATGTTGACTGAGATCCATACAGCTACTGGTCCAGATGGACTAAATGGATTTTTTCTAATAAACATATTACAGTTTATTGTTCTATGCTTACTTAATCTTTTTCAGGAAACATTGGCTATGCCCCGTGTGTTTGGAAAGAGGCTTTTGTAGTTCTTCTGTTTAAAGATGGAGGTGCATTTGTAGTGAGTAACTATAGACCAATCAGTTTAACCAACATCATTGGTAAATGTTTTGAAAGAGTTCTATTAGATTTTATGTCAGGGGTATTACATTCTAATCAGGATTTATCACAACTTGGGTTTATTGCAGGCAGATCCTGTATTACAGATCTCCTGGGTTTTTGTTATTCTGTTTGGGAACTGCTGAATAAAGGTCTGCCAGTGGATGCGGTATATATGGACATGGCCAGAGTTTTGATACTGTACAGCACAAAGATATCTTAAGATTAATGGTGTGGAAGAAAATAAACAGTTATGTGATGTAGATTGGTGGGAAACTGGATTCATGACAGACAATGTCAGGTAAAGATTATTCTTAATTTTTCTTGCTGTAAGGAGCATTGGTGTCCAACAAGGGTCCTTGGGTCCAGCTTTGTTTTTCAATTTTTATGTCCGGCTTACAACAATCATGCAAAATATGGTTGAATAAGTGTGTAGATGACACTAAATAGATGAGATCATAACATCAGTAGATGACCATAACAGTTTGCAAAGATATCTAGATAGTTCGGTGTCTTGGTCATAGTCTGGTGAAATAAGGTTTAGTGTTAAGAAAACTAAAGTTATTCACTTTTTCTCAACTGTTGGGGAATACCCTTATGCTACTGATATAATTTTGCAAAAAGTAGATGGCATTAAGGGTTTTGGTTATTGGGTTTTGGACAGCAGTTAAGGGATATAGTTAGGAAATGTTATTGTGAAATTAAAAACATCTTAAATACCTTCTCTAGTTGTGATTATAAGGTGTTTATCCCTTTATATAAAGCTGTGGTAAGACCAAAAAATACTATGGTGCTTCTGTTTGTTGTTTTTCCTGTTCGCAAGTAGCCAGATTAGAAAGGATACAAAGATAGTACACTAAGCAAATTAAGGAAGTTAAGTGCCTGAGCTATAAGACCAGACCAGAGATTTTATTATTATTTACCATTGTCTACAGGCTTGTGAGGAGAGATCTGATCTTCATATGCTAATGTTTGTATCTCAAATTTATATGCTGCTTGTACTGGGATTAATATTCTGGGACATAAATACAAGATAAGAAATAACAATTTGTTTGTTGAGATTAACCCTATGATTTCCACTAGATATTCAGCATGTATTCATTACAGAACTAGAATCTAGTGGCATTCAGTACCATGTAGAATTAAAAGGCAAAGTCATTAACGTCATTTAAGAATTCTTTGGATGATGGTTTAGAGTTGGAGTGTATGATTCTACTTGGGTGGCAAACTCTTTGAAAGCCTAATTAGGCTTTGAGATTGTATTTTATGAACACTGTTCACATTAACTGTCATAGTGGCAGGGTGTACAGAGGGTGTAGCTACTACATGTGGGTGTACAGGTTTTGCTCTCAAGAAAAATACAGTTTCAGTGGCGTATTTTTTTTTTGAGTGAGATTCCATTCTCTGAAATTGTTTTTCGAACCTGATGTGAATTTGTATCTTGATATCTATTTGTATTTCTTAATGTCTTCATATACAATCTACCTACATTGTAGGCCATTTAAGATGGGTACACAACTCCCTTTCTGATTTTTATTTAACACCTCCATTTTGTGCATTTTATATATGTTTTATTTTCATTTTGAATTATTTCTTGCCTTTTTTCCCAACTACCTCTGCACATCAGCCATGTTGCAGGACTCCATATTAGGCAGAGGTAAGCTAACTTCTGCTTCCAATTTCTTTTCTCTAAAGACATCAAAGGAAAATATTCCCAGTAATCAAATCTGTTGTATAATTCTTATAAATATCTTCCCCTTAAGAATGCAATCTGTTTTCTATTACCTTTGTTTTTATGTTATTGCATTCATTTGTTAACCAGGAATGCTTATTGGGTATACATATCTGTTGTCAAGATAGGCCTAGGAACACTTTCTGGTTAAATGACTGACTTGCTGTGAGTCACCCAGTTATGGAGATTGAGAGAATCAAACCCACATCACTAAAGACGAGCTTCCTTACTGTGTAGGTCAAACAGCATGTTTTGTTGTCATGGTGGTTTATAGGCACTGAGTTTTACCCTCTAGCTAGAGAAATTATTCAATAATTATTTGTATAAGGCTTCATCAAATGACACAATTAAATATGGGAAGGCCACTTTTGTAAGCCTCCCCTCCTTGGTTTATTGCTTTGGTTCTCACTCAAAGAATCTATTGATTTCATGTGTAACAAGTTTTTATTGCACATCCTTATGCATTTGATTCTCTGACTCACCCCACTTTCCTGTGAGCACTCAGCGGTGCTTTCTTACAGAAATGATTCAATGATGTTCACTACAAAGAAGTTTAAATGATTCATTGTTTAGGTCACAGCAAAGTCTTGCTCCTAGTAATGTGGAGGAAAAGTGTGTCAGCCTTCAGATCTTCAGCTGTCATGCTAACTCCTATGATTTGCTAAAGAGCACCGAGGGATATATGGGCTTAACATGAAACAAACTCATATTTGTTAGAATTTTGCATTGAAATAATGATGCATTCTTTTCTGTCTCTGCAAGAGTCAAGTGAGGAAAGGGATTGATGGTCAGCAGTGGAGAAGGGGACCAAGAAAATTATCTAAACTAGATTGAGTACTGTGTTCAAGTCCTACTGTTTTTTTTGTTTTTGTTTTTTTGCTCAAGATTAATTTAAACTCTGTTTTGAAGACCATCTGGTAAGAATGAGAGCCAAGTAACATTTATTTTATGGAGCTATTCTCTATCGATTGCTCCTTTTGGCATTAAACACTCTGCATTTACTTAAAGTTGTTAACTATGGGAGTTGGTGTGGGCCTTTGTGACTGTTAATAATAGTTGTTTCAGGAACTGTATGCTTATGAGGAGATGAAAGCAGTAGTGTTTGGTGTAGCAGAGTGTTCCCATCGTGCACTCACAATTTTGCCAAGGGCCTGTATGAGGTGCAGTAACAGACTACGATGTATAGTATGATAATGGATTGGGCAAGTAATGAGTGGATAACTGAGTCTCCTTCACTAGCTATATTAACAGCCATCAGATCGAAATGGAGGTTTATTTTATCCACTAAGGATATACACAAGAAAGGAATTTGCTAACGATGTACCCAAACAAAATTCAAATGCTGCAGCGTGACATGAAAGAAATTAAATGTTCATCAATATGCCACCAAGCTAAAATTGTGACTTTAGAAAGTCAGTTGATGTAGCTAGAAGACTGGACAAAGCTGAAAAATGTCTGCTTTCTTGGGTCACTTGAAAAAAGTTGCCCAAATGGACTAATTTGTCTAAAATTGTATGCAGAGTTTTAACCTCAGCATCTCAGAGAGTCACTGCTTAGTCTATACAAATGACTGTCCTCTTCCGGATGTATGCACTAAAATGAAAAAGTGATTTATGCTTTGTGGCAGCCAATGAGAGTATTATAGTACAAGTAAAAAAAAGATTTGTTTCTTTTTGTGAGCAGGTTAATTCAGGTCTGAACTGATAAAAAGAAATGTATTTATTCTATTCATGAGACTCTGCAGAGCCATTCATCTCATAATTAAATTAATATATCCTGCTTGTCTGAAGGTTTGGTTTCCTTTGGGAGCCCAAACCTTACAATGGAAACTAACGGAGCAGCAGTTGAAAAGCCCTGAGAGAGAACAGACAGATGAATAGTGTAGTGGAGACAGCTGAGGAGTCCCAAAAGAACAATGTCCAGTAGCCAGATGAGAAGGAAACTAAGGTGCCTTATGTATCCCTTAAGTAGTGTGTGTCTGCCAGGAAGAGATGCACTGAATGTTAAACTGCTTAGATCTACTCTGGTTTTGCTGCAGATGGAAAAAAAGAAAGGATTTCATCTAAGGACTAGTCTTTATATTGGTTGAATAATTGTTTAATAAGGTAAAAAAAAAAATTAAAGAGTTGCATTGTCCTTTATCACAGTTCATTTGTGTTTCAGTAACATGCTTCAGCATTTCCTGTAAGTGATGGTGAACCTATGACATGCGTGTCAAAGGTGACACTCCATGACATTTTGGGTGACACACCAGCGTTCACCAATACCTGAGTTACCAAAGAAACTGAATGAACAAAAATATAAGGAATATGTGACTCTGTACTTATCTACTAGAACTTAACAACAAAAAGTCATTAATTGATGTTAATCAATTCAAATGCAATGTGTTCCATATTTTTTTCAGTTCAATTAAAAATTACTATTAAAAGTAGGGTAATTTTTGGTGCACTGTTTTAAGCCCAATGAATGTGCAGTGTAAACCTTACGTATTTCATACGTTATGACAAGAGGGTATGAACTTTCTGGAAGGGGGCGTGGCCAAGATGGTGAGCAGTTAACAGCACTGTTTTTTAGCTATGCTTCATTTTAACATCTCTGATAGGAATTTTACTAAAAAAAACTCAAATAGAAAGTTTCAAAACTTGATGGATTTATAGTTCAACATCTACTGAAAGATTTACTACAAAAAATAACAAGTTTGAAACTCTTTTAATTGCTTTTTCCTGTCAAGAAATCGAAAAAGAACTAATTGTCTCAAAACGAGCCAGTCTAAGCCCAGTGTATAGGACAGTACTATGAAAATAGACATACAGGCTATACTAAGTAACATCAGTGAGTTTATCTGTAAAGATAGATAAATTAGAAAGCAAAATGGGCAATTTTGAAGAGGAATGTACAAAACAAGTTGAAGTGCTGAGTGAATCTCTTAAACAGCAATCATCACAAATCCTGAGTATAGAAAGGCAATGTCTGATTTTGATGGAAGATTACTTAAAAATGAGAATAACACTGAATTTCTTCTGAAGCAGCGCATCTTATAAAATATAAGACTTAGAGAACAGATCTAGAAGGAATAACATCAGGATTTACGGGATTCCTGAAAAAGAGGGAGACAGTATGATTCAATTCCTTAATACCTTGCTGCCTAAAACTTTGAACCTGGCTGAAGCTTTTTCCTTTGGTACCAAAAGGGCACATAGATAAATTTCTAACTCATCTTTAAAAAAAAAAAACACCTTCACCAAGGTCAGTGATCGTAAGATTTTTCTCAAGTCAAGATAAGGATTTAGTCTTAAGAACTGCATGGACTAATTGTCCAGTTAAAATTAAAGGAAATACTATAAGATTTAACGATGACTATTCTACATTAGTGATGTCTGAGAGAAAAGCATGTGTGCCACTTGTTAAAAGCTTAAGAAAAACAATATTACAACATAAATCTTGCTTCCAGCAAAAATAAAGATTCACCTTCCAGAAGGAAAGAAGATTTTTAACACCTTAGAAAATGCAATGGACTTTATGCATATAAATAAAATCCTAGAAAAAAACAGAATAAATGGAATGGAATCTTATCAACTTCTTTGAAGTGAAATGCAACACAAGATGGTTGGCTAATAAAAGAGAAAAACAGTAAAAAAATGAAGGGCAAATGAAAAGCAATGTATTTCATGTTTATGAATTCTTATTAATTTAAATAAGTCCTTGAATACTTATGAACCAGTGCTACATATTGCTTTTTACAAAGTAAATCATTTAATCTGATATTGTCATCTTCATTCATTCATTAACCTGTGGGTCTCAGTTCTGACCCTCGGAACCGACTCGGCCATTTCACTAGCTTGAAATAGATTGAGATTCAAATTTCGAGCTCCTCCTCCCTACCCATAATACCACTTTCCCCCAGAATACCTCAGATCTCGTTTGCCGCTCATCGTCTAAGCAGTGAGGTTTTCGGTGCTCTTCAGCTCCTCCTTCTCAGTGCGATTTTTGCAGTAAGTGCAAGTCCTACCTTTCCTCTGTCACTTTTTTCTTCTTCTTGTTTACGTAGTCAAATCTCTCTAGCATTTTGTAATTTTAGTGCAGATGTCTCTCTGACATAGTCCCTTCTCTTCCGTTTCTTCTTCTGTTCTTTCCTCTTAAAAAAAAAAAAAAAACTTCTTTAGTTATGCCATATCCTAAATCAGACAGGACTGATAAGCCCTTAGGATTTAAAAAGTGCACTCCCTGTGAGCATAAGATCCCCTTGTCTGATGCCCACATGGAGTACATCTATTGTTTAGGGCCTAGCCATTTGAACAGCTGCTGTTCTGTTTGTGCGGGCTTCACCCACGAGCTCTTGCGGATCACTGCAACAAACTTATTCTCAAGGGGTTATTACCTGATTCCTCCCCTTCTTCTGTTCCTTCATCATCAGGGACTCAAACCCCTCCAGGAAGCAAAAAGAGGCCTGGGAACACAGAAAACGGTCTCCCGATTGGTCTCCTTTCTCACTTTTGGAGCCTGCAAAAAAAGGTGCCTAAGCCCTTGGAACCAAAGACTTCAGATCCTTCCATCTTGGTTCAGCCACTTGCCTCTCTGCCCCAGACCTCGGTACTCAGTTCAGAGCCGATCGTCTCAATTCAGAGATCTCATCTCTGGGAGATATCCCCCAAAAGGATGTCCAGACCTGCTTCCTCTTCTTCGTCCATCAAGTCTTCTTGGAGCCTTTCAGACAAGGATGCTGATAGATTGATGAGGCAATTTCTCAAAGCATAGATTCATATAGGGATTTTGCCAGCTCTGTCCCCCTCTGGATCTGTGAGAGTGTCCCCTTTCCACTCTATGGCTCCTTCTCTGACCCGACCTGAAGTTTTGCAGTCTTTGGTTCCATTGGTCCTGGGAACCAGGGTGTTGGAGCCAACAGTCATCACATCTTCACCTCAGACTACCTCTCCAATGCAGTCGATGATGACAGTGTCAGTTCTGAGTGTATCTCAGAGCTTTAGACTACATGTGAGCTCCAGAGTGACTTTGATTCCCACATTTTCTGAGTTGTCGCTTCTCCTCAGAGCATGAACATTCAACAACTCGGATCTGACTCTCCCTTTGGAATGGGAGGCTTGGGGCACCTGAGGGTTGTCCAGTGGCCTCCTCCCTGGGGGGACTGCCCTCTGGCATTCAGAGCTCTTCTGCCTTTGAAGTGGTGTAGAGGGTCCTGTCCCATTCTGGGAGACCCTTGGTTCTCACCCCTGCAGAACCTCCCTTTGTCTCCACTGAATCTGTCTCTGAGGCTTCTCATCTACCACATGAACAGTCAGCTCCAGAAAGCCTCCAGACTGTGCCATCTGTGGATTCCCACATATCTTCCAACACCTCCCAGCAGCATCCCACTGAGGAGGTTCCTCAGAAGAAACTGTGCAAGAGGAGGCATGTTGAGTCCCAGGAGGAATGTGTCACCACTGACACTGATTTTGAGGAAGGGGAGGGGTCCCCAAGATCTCGACCGGATGATGTTTCCTTTGGACACATCTTGGAAATCCTCCACCAAAGAGGTGGATGGTCTGCCCAAAACCCCTCCCCAGAGGAATCAGTTCTGCTGGAGGCTTTCAGGTCCAGCCCATCTACATCCTGGGTGTCTCCCCAGCAGACCCTCTCATTGAGTTGGTGTCTTCTAGGGCATGGAAGGAACTGGACACAGTAAAACCCATACCCAAGTGCACAGACAAAATCTTGAATGATCCCCAGGACAAACCTTTCTGGGCAAAGGGCATTCTGTCTGATGCCATGGTTGTTGTGGCAGCCACCAAAAAGGAACTGGCCAAGAGTGCTCTTCTGTCCATCCCCCTAGCAGGGAGTTTAGGGCTTTGGACAGATTTGTTAAGAGTTTATGCCTCAGCCACTTTCTCCTTGAAGGTGCTAAATGACCTTTCCCATTTTACGTGACTACAGAGGGACTTGGTCAAGGAACTCTCTAGCACTACCCTGTGGTCCATGTCTGCAGAGGAGCATAAGGTCTTCTACCCTCCAGTCCCTATCAAATACATCCATGAGGCTGATATCCCATGCAGCACAGGGCACCTCAAGGGCAGCCGGTTCCGACATTGTCATAAGGCATCATACCTGGATGCATCTGTGTGACTTTGTGGAACCTTTCAAGGTGTCCTTCGTCAGTGTGCCTTTTAATGGATCAATGTTGTTTGGGCCCACTGTTCATGACACACTCTCCCGTAGTGAGAAAGATGAAAAGACCCTGTCTGCCTTCAGGATCCGTTTTTCTACCACACAAAGGTCCTTCTCCAGGAACTAGAGTGGCAGAAAAAAGATGCATTTCAGGAAATCTCAGGGTCCTTTCCATGATTTTCAGGGAGACTTTTCCCCCAGAGACAGAGGGAGAAATAATTGAAATGGCAGGTGCCACCTACATGGGTGAGGGGGTCCGGAGAACCAAGGGCCTCGAGAGTCTTTCTTGGACAGAATCTTTCAGCACTCCTGAACAGTTACCTGACTGCCTTCCTCTGGAGGCAGTCGGGGGGCACTTTTCCTTGCACCCCGAAGGCTGGGAAGCCATCACAAACAATTGATGGGTGCTAAGAATCATATCCAGAGGATACTCCATTCCCTTTTTAGAGATACCAAGACAAAATTCTGTCCTCCTCGATGTACTACCCAATCAGAAGGAGGGTACATCCATGGAAATTGCAAAATTGCTGCAAGAAAGAGTCATCCAGGAGATCCCTCCCAATTAAGTCAGAAGGTTTCTTCATTTCAGGCTGGGAGCCAGTTATTTTCAATTCAGATCACTCCCGTTTGGTCTCACCTCAGCCCCCAGGGTATTCACCAAATGCTTGGAAGTGGATGCAGCTCTCCTAAGGCTGCAGGGATTCCAGATATTTCCCTTTCTGGACGAATGGCTCTTGACCACTTCAACCAGGCATCATCTTATTCAGGCCAGGGATTACCTTTTACAGCTGGCCTCACACCTTGGCATAACCCTCAATTTGGAGAAATCCCAGTAGGAACCAGTTCAAGTGATACAATTCATAGGAGCACAGCTAGACACCACAGTTTCTTGTGCCTATCTAACAGTGGATTGAGTATCAAGCCTGCACCTTCATGTCAAACAAATTCTAGCTATACCAAACCTCCAGTGACTTTGGTTCTCAGAGCTCTCAGCTCTATCGTGGCCACAATACCTCTTTTGGCCACAGTGTGTCTTCATACAGGAATCTTACAATGGACGCTAGTGGTACAATGGTCCTTACGCAGAAACCCTCTAAGCCTTCCCATCAAACTTTCCCAGGTATGCAAAGAATCCCTGTTATAGTGGCTTAACTCTGCAGATGTTACTCAAGGACAGCCCTTCATTCTTCCTTCCCCAAATGCCACATTGACAACGGATGCTTCCCAGACAGGGTGGGGGGGCATTATCTGGGTCAGACGATTCAAGGCATGTGGATGCCCCAGGACACCAACTTGTATATCAATGTCCTAGAGATGAAAGCAGTTCTTTTGGCACTGCAAGAGCTACACAGCTTTCCTCTAGGACTATTGTAATACAGATGGACAATATGTCAGTGGTCTGGTACATCAATAGACAGGGAGGAATGAGGTCTTACCCTCTGTGTCAAGAAGCTATGAGAGTGTGGCAGTGGGTGATTTCTACCAACCACTTTCTAGTGGCAATGCACATTCCGGGAGAGTCAACATTCTAGCGGACAGGCTCAGCCGAGTCCTTCTAATGCCTCATGAGTGTTCTCTGAACCAATCCATGACAAACATGATCCTTGAAAAATGGGGTCAACCTTGCTTCGACCTCTTTTCCTCCCCTCTCAACAACAAATGCAGCAGGTACATTGCTTTAATCCCTCCTCAGGGACAGTCCCCAAGAGATGTGTAGTCCAGCTTGGCCTTCCAGTCTACTTTATGTGTTTCCCCCGTTACCCCTAATTCCCAAGATTTTGCAGAAAACATACAGGTTGAAGAGGAAAATCATCCTCATTGCCCCCTTCTGGCCTCAACAAGTCTGGTTCACCTATTTTTGTTCTCATCTGATTTTCCCTCTGGTGATCATGGATCCAGCTCTGGATATTTTATCTCACTCCTTGGGACATCCTCACCTGGACCTTCAAGGCCTGAGACTAACTGCATGGTTTCTCCAAATCCATTGATGGCCAGACATCCCAGGCTTTCCTCCCCTGTCCAGAAGATCTTTTCTTCTGCCCACAAACCTTCCACCAGGAAGATTTATAAGAGCAAGTGGAAAAGGTTTTCCATATGGGCCCAACAGAAACAGATAGACCCCTTTATGGACCCTGTCCATATGGTGTTAGATTTTTTGGCTTCCCTTATTAATGATGGGGTTAGTTTTTCTACTGTCAAGGTTCAGTTGGCTGCAATTTCAACTTCCACTTAGAGGAGGACTCTTCTTCATTGGCTTTGTCAAAGCTTTGTAAAGCTTTCCTTAGGGGTACCTTTCTACTTTGTCTTCTCATTAAGGACCCTGCCCCTCCTTGGGATTTGATTGCTATGTTGCAGGCTCTGGTTCTGCCACAATACATTTAAGTTACTGTCTTGAAAGATGCTTTTCCTGGTGGTCATTACTTCAGTAGGAAGAATCTTTAAGTTACGGGCTGTTTCCTCCAAGTTCCTATACTTAATTTTTCACAAAGATAGGGCAACCTTGTGCACCAACCCCTTCTTCTTGCCTAAAGTTGCTTCATAAGCCAATATCAGTCACTCCATTAACCTTCCTGTTTTCTTCCCAAATTTTCAGAATAAAGGGAAATACTCTCTTCATTTATTTGATGTGCATAGACAATTACGTTTTTACTTGGACAGGGCTAAGAATTTCAGGAAAATGGAACAGTTGTTCATATCCTTTTCCAAAAGAGGTAAAGCAATTACTAAGACTTCCTTGGCTAGATGGTTAAAAAACTGTATTTCCTTTGTTTATTCTTCTAAGAATATCCCTATATCTGGCCAGATTAAGGCTCACTCTACAAGGTCTCTGGCAATCTCTCATACCTTTTGGTCAAGAGTCTCTATTAATGACATTTGTGCAGCGACTACATGGTCTAACCCTCATACATTCATTATTCATTATAAAGTGGATGTCATTTCCAGGAATAGGTCTTCTTTTGGCTCTGCCATGCTCCAGAATATCCTTCTATGAGGGCCACCCAGGGCTCTTGTATCTGGGGCTCTGTCCCACAGGTTAATAAATGAATGAAGATAATAACATCAGATAAAGAAGTTATGGTTTCCCATAACGTTCCATCTGTGTTGTCTATCTTCATTCTTCATTAATCTTCCCTCACTCCTTACCTCAGTCCTTCTTTTCGAGTGACCTGATGGTTGTGTTCATGGAACTTCTGTTTCTGTTTGAGCTGCTGTTGCTCTTTCCTCTTTTCCTTTGATATTTCATTTGTAATGGATAGGGGATATGTAGTGGTAGCAACTCGATCTGAGGTATTCTGGGGAAAGACCCATTATGGGAAGGGTGGAGGAGTTCGAGCTTTGAATCTCAAGCCAGTGAAGTAGCTGAGTCGGTTCCAAGGGTCGGAACCAAGACCCAGAGCTTAATGAAGAATGAAGACAGACAACACAGATGGAATGTTATGGTAAGAACATAAACTTTTTTCTTTTTTTCCCTACTTCAAATGGTTACTGCTTCCCTTTTTAAAATGTTAGAGTTTGATTATTTTAGTTATATATGAAATAAAAGCCAAGTATTTTCAATTAGAGTTTAAAAGGTTAAACTATTCATCATATTAAAAGTTAATCATTTTTATGATGAAACTTATGTTAGGTGGTACACTTTCTGATATCTTGACATAGTTGAGTAATGTACTATTAAATATAATAGAAGATGCAACAAATGACACTAAAGAGGCATGTTAAGTTACATTCTGGGTATCTAAAATGGTCCAGTGGTGTGTTACTGACATGCAATAGCAACCAGGAAAGACATACTATATTATAAACAAAGTATAAAAAAATATAGATTTTTACATATATAAAAGTTACTATTGGAATGATATCAAATAATTAGGGTAATACTCACAATTTTATGGGTTAAACCTGGATCACATAACTGTCATTCTTCTAATGCAAGTTTATATGCTATGTCTCATTAAAAATGAGTCTGTTTTATATTAAAACATATCATACAAATGTATTTATTTATTTGCAGTTTGTTTACTGGGAAAGTCCATTGGGCCAACATGAGCCCATTTTCAATGGAGAAAAGCTCCTTGTACAGTTTTACAATAGAAAAGTCAACACATTTATTTATTTGTAGTTGTTTAACCAGGATAGTCCATTGGGCCTGAAGAACCCATTTTCAATGGAGTCCTGGGGAGAAAAGCTCCTCATACAGATTGCACAAAGATTAATATACACACATAGATTGCATGAAGATTACAGAGGTAAACAGACTGATCAAAAGCATTTCAATCAAAGGTAATAATGTCAAAAGTATGATTTTTTTTCTCTAGTAGGATTGAGGATAGGTAGTTAGATGCAGCAGGTAAGGAATTGCTAGATACTAGTAAAGATTGTATAATAGAAGCAAGCAAGAATTTGTTACCTGGGATTTGAGAGAAGGAAGGGAAAGAGTGTTGAAGTAAAGTGTAGGTTATGAGGGATGGGAGCAGGAGCATTCCCATGTGGAAGTTAGATGAGAGTGGAGTGATTTTTTAAAGGATGGGAGGCTAGTAATGGTACGAATGGAGGGGGGAAGGGAGTTTCATAAGCGTGCTAGTGAGTATGACAGGAGGTATTGTCCTGGGGGGTGGAGGGGTCTGTAAACTTCTATAAGGTTTTGATTGTTTGATCTGAGAAGTCTTTGTGTGTGATGCATTTTAAAGGTAGTGGAGAGGGAGGGACAGAGGGATGGCTGGAAAATGAGTTTGTGAGCATAGGTGAGCTGAGTGTAGGAGAGGTAGTTTGGGAGCTCTAGCCAGTTTAGTTTGTGGAGAGATTCACAGTGATGGGTTGATGATTTGTTGCTAGTGGCGAATCTGGCAATTTTATTGTAACAAGAGGACAGTTTGGTTTTGAGAGATGATTGTAGGTTTGTTAGAAGAGGGGCTCCATAGAGAAGGGAGGGTAGGAGAAATGTAGTAGAGAGAGTAAGTTTAGTAGTTGAGGTGAGGAACCGATTGTGTCGGTAGAGCATACCAAGTTTTTGGTGGGGGTTTTTATGTTTAGTAGTAGATGGGAGTTGAATTTGAGCCTGTTGTCGATTTGAACTCCTAGTAGTTTGGTTTCAGATACCAGCTCAAGAGGTGTTGTATTTTGGCTGGTGATGGAGAATAAATTTCGATCGAAGTTCTTAGTTTTAGAGGAGGTAAATATCATAAGTTTAGTTTTAGCAGCATTGAGTGCTAGATGGTTGTCTTTCATCCATTGTTCTGTGGTAGAGAAGGCATCTTGAGTTAGTTTTAAAAGAGTTGGGATGGATGGGGCAGCACAGATGATTGTGGAATCATCTGCATATTGGATAACGTTAGCAAGAGAGATAGAGTGGTAAAAGTCATTAATGAAAATATTAAAGAGGAGGGGGCCCAGTATGGAACCTTGTGGGACACCTGTGGTGGTGATGAGGAAGGAGGAGGTGGCCTTTTTCCATTTGACAGCTTGTTGCCTATTGGAGAGATAGCTGGTAAACCATTTCAGGGAAGAGGGTGAGAGGTTTAGGTTAGATAGTTTAGTAAGAAGTAGGTTATGAGAGATAGTGTTGAAGGCCTTAGAGAGATCGAGAAGGATGGTAGATACAGTGAAGCCAGAATCTCTAGCTTTATTCACAGCTTCTAGGAAGGAAAGGTGGGCAGTCATAGTGCTATGATGGGGTCTGAATCCATGTTGGGTAGGGGTTAATAGGCTGTTGTCCAAGAGATGGGGGAGGAGTTGAAGGTGGATACATTTCTCTAGGACTTTAGAAATGGGAGAGAGGATGGCGATGGGACGGAAATTGGAAATATTAGTATTATTTCCTCCTTTATGCGGGGGAATGATGTAAGCTTTTTTCCAGAGTTGAGGAACAAGACCTTCTTGGATAGAGCGGTTGATTAGGATACTGATAGGGAGGGCAATGGCTTCGGCAGCTATGCTGAGGAAGTATGAGGGAATGTTATCAGGGGCATTGGTGCATGGTTTTAGTTTCTGCAGGAGTTTTCTTATAGTAGAAGTAGGAATAGGTTTAATGAAAAATGGTGGGGGTTGAGAGGGTGAGGAATGAGAGAAAGAAGTTGGAGGGGGAGATGGGTGAGGAGAGGTGGAGGTAGGAGGTGGATTGTTATTTGAAAAAGAAGAGGTAAGTTTGGAAATAGAGTCAATGAAGAAAGAATTGAATTGGGTAGCAAGATCAGTGTCTTGTACCTTTGGGGAGGGGTTAGGGTTTTCTGTAGTACCAGGTTTTAAGAGGGTAGTTATACCTCTCCAGAACTTTTGTGGGTTGGTTTTATGGTTGCTTTGAAGTTGGACAAAGTAGTTTTGACGGTCTGCTGAGATAAGTTTTTAACTGAGTTACGAAGAGTTTTGTATTCATTGAGGTTAGATGTAGATTTGTTCCTCTGGTATTGTGTCCAGGCTTCATCTCTAAGTCGCATGGTGGCTAGTGTACTTTTAGTTAACCATGGGGTGGCTTTCCTTTTTATTCTTTTGGTTATTAAGGGAGCATGATTATTTAGGAGCTGTAGGAAGGTAGTATTAAAGTGAGCTATTGCATTTTCAAGTGGTAGAGTTTTTAGAGGGTACCAGTTAAGTGATTTAAGGGTGTCAGAGAAAGCTTCTGGGTTAAAGTTTCTATGGCATTGGGTAGTTAAGTAAGTATGAGTAACTAGTAAGGGAGAAGGAAGACGTCTAGTGAAGATGGGAAGATGGT
Source organism: Protopterus annectens (assembly GCF_019279795.1). Taxonomy (NCBI): domain Eukaryota; kingdom Metazoa; phylum Chordata; order Ceratodontiformes; family Protopteridae; genus Protopterus; species Protopterus annectens. The sequence continues at coordinate 822,394,924 of NC_056726.1, forward strand.
CACTGAGGGAGTCAGGGAGGGTTCCACTGTCAGGATAGTTGTGGGGGTGGGAGACTAGAATCCAGTCTAAAATGTTGCCACTAGTGAAGTCTTTGGATGGCCTAGTTATGGAGTTGATGAGTTGAGAGTAGTTGTATAGGTTGATGTTGAGGGGGTGAGTATGGAGACTGAATGGAGGACCAGTTAATATTGGTGTCTCCCATGATTATAGTTTCATTACAGATATTAGTTGATAGCCAGGAGAGGATTTCTTCGAGTATTGGGACATTGTCTCCAGGGGGAATGTAAAGAGAGGCAATGTATATAAATTTATGTTTGTTTAGCTGAAGATGAGCTAGTATTAAGTCTGCATTAGCGAACTTTGGAGTGGCTTTATTATAGGGTGTTATGCATAGGGAGGAAGAGTAGATTAGAGCCACTCCACCACGTTTTTTATGGGTTCTGTCTGTTCTGATGATAGAATAATTAGGTGGTACTATCTCTTCATTTTTTACATGAGGTTTTAGCCAGGTTTCAGAAATAGCTAGGATGTCTGGTTTGTTATGGAGTAGCCAGGCATGGAGATTTGGAATTTTAATAGCTAAGCTTTGTGCATTAAAAGATGCTAGTAGGATGGATTTAGTTATTGAGGAGGAGGGGGTTGGGCCTGGGTTAGGGTGTATATCACCAGATAAAAGTATGGAAGTTAGAAGTTGAGTTAAGTAGTGGAGGTATTTGGATTATTTTGATTGAGGGGTATAAGTTGAAAGATTAGTAGCAACCACATAAAAACCCACTCGGGGCACAAAACGTAAAAATAACAACACAACAGTAAAACCACAGAGGACGTTTCACAAGGAACGGTGAAATAACCACTTTTAATGCTAATGAAAAGAACGACTTAGCGCTTTCACCAGTACAACTGGCTACTTCAGAGTCGTTTGATAATTCACATTGCCATGAATTTATTGCACTTAACCCACAGCCATAGGTTAAAATCAAATTGCCCCACCCAATAAAAACATCAAACTACTTAATATGTATATAATCACACCAAATCCACAGAAAAAATGTATATATGCGTACTATATATAAAATACATATATGCGTACTATATATAAAATACATATATATATATATATATATATATATATATATATATATATATATATATATATAAAACAACAGTAATAATTAATAATGCATAAACATGAAAAACATAATTAAATTAACTTTGTGTGGTGTTTACAACCAGCTTAAACAATTAAAATTACATTAAATTTGTTGAGATTTCAACTGCAAAAGGGGTTTTAAAGACACACTATCATTTAGCCCAGGGGATTTCAGTGCATTGAGTCTTAACTGCCATTCCGTTTCTAGGTGTAATATAAAATCATCTGACTGATAAATTAATAAATATGAAAATAACAACTGACTTCCTCCCTAGAGTAGACCAGGGAGATAATGGGGGATCGTAGGTTTGTCCCAGGGATTACTCCCGTGTCACTATTAGACAGAGGCACAGTAAACTAAACCTTAAAAAGGGCACAGTATACTCAAATCAAGGGGTGGCGTAAGCCATACAGAATTGGGCTAGGCTTATAATTGCCCCAGGGCAGATAGCCTAGTATGAACCTATGAACCTATAATGTGAGGTACAGGGAAAGATGTTTGTAGAGATATTCAGTTTGGTGAACTGATAATAAAGATTCTGAACACCTGTTTAACTTTTCTTATTTATAATAACTCACTGATGGGCTTTTTAAGATGATGCATATTAAAAATATGAGACACATTAATATGAATCAGTAGCATGAGCTAAGCTTTGTTAGTCTAATGGAGAGTTTGAGAGGTAGATTGTCTTTTTCAACAAACTAGGAATACGTTATTCCATGGTAGAATGTTTTAGGGTCATATCATTTGGTAATGTTTTTATTTGTTTCAAAAGTTTTGTCCATAGCTGAAGATTTCATATTGTTATATATAAAGTATATTGTTATATATAAAGTATATAATAAGTTCTGTACATAAATGCAATTTCATTACACCTGTGTTTTTTCTTTCTTATATAAATGTCTTATATTAAATGCATATCTATTAATATTCATGGATGGAATAATTCAGTAAAGAGGGGGAGTCTGTTCAAATACTTCCAGTTACATAAAGCTCAAATAGTATTTCTACAGGAAACACATTTACTTAATAAAGATGTACATAAACTTTCATTAAAGAATTATTTAGTTTTAGCAGGTTCTGACTTTCGAGCTAAAAGAAGAGGCACCTTTATTTTATGGAAGAATTCACCAGTAATGCCTAAGTGAAAGACACTTATGTTGATAAAAATGGTATGTTAAACATTGTTATAACTGAGTGGAACAGAAAACTATATACATTATTAAACTCCTGCCCTCTCATCACCAGGGAGCAGGTCCTTAATGCCCTCTCAAGGGCAAAGAATACAGTCTCCATGGGACCTGAAAACATCCCTGGATGTATCCTACATGAACTCAGGCATGAGGTGTCAGCTCCATTAGACACCCTATTCAACCAAAGCCTGACCACTGGCTTCATCCCAGCTGAATGGAAGACAGCCACTGTCATCTCTCTACACAAAAGTGGAGCGTCCACTGACCCAGACAATTATAGGCCCATCAGCCTAACTAGCCTGATCTGCAACGCCATGGAATGCATTATCATGGACCTTATAAACAAGGACATTGGCAGCCACCAAATGCTTGACCTCACACAGTTTGGTTTTGTCAAAGAGAGATCATGCCTTTTAAACTTGGTCAACTTCTTCAAAACAGTCACCAAAGCCATGGACGAGGGGAAGATGGTGCACACCACCTACCTTGACCTAGTCAAAGCCTTTGACACTATTCCCCACTCAGGCATAATAGATAAACTCTCCCAACTAGGCATCAACCCGTATGTAACCAGATAGGTAGCTAACTGGCTCACTGACATAACACACTCAGTCAAAGTAGGGGAAGCCACCTCTAGTAGTAGACTCGTAAAAAGCATGTACCCCAAGGATTGGTCTTGGGGCCTCTACTGTTTGGGATATACTTTTCTGAGGTGCAAGGCAAAACCAGTGATCTATGGCTGACCAAATTTGCAGATGACTGCAAGCTGGGTGCTGTCTTAAATTCTGCTAGTGATGTGAACTTCCTCCAAGAGGACCTTACCCAAACTAGTGACTGGTGCCATAAGCATGGCCTCAAACTGAATGCCAAGAAATGCATCTTTATCCCCTTTGGGGAAAATGGCATCCTCACTAATTATCACATTAATAACAATGTACTAAACACACAATCAGTCGTGAGGGACTTAGGCACCTGGGTTGATAGCAACCTCACATTTGACCACCACGTTGCCTCCATTTTACAGAAGGCTTTCTACATGGCCCACCTCATTAATAAGGGTATTTCATCCAGGAACAAGGAGATCATAACATACCTGTATCTCTCCCTTATCAGACCCATTATCGAGTACAATCCCCCCTTTGGCATGTACCTTGCCAAACACATGCAGCAGTTGGAGAAACCACAGAGGTTCCTGAAGCTCCTATACAGATAGGCTAAAAGCCCTGTCCCTCTACTCAGTCTCATACAGACTGCTCAAAGGTGACCTGTGTCTGGCATACAAGGCCATCTCAGAGCCAGCCTTGATTGGGTTGCTGCATATCCGTAAGACAAACTCCACTCGAGCAACCAACACGCTAGGTCTTAACCTGGTCTGTGATATTAATAGAACTTGTTGGGGGGATAGATTTGTGTCCCAAAGACTCCCCCATGTGTGGAATAGGCTCCCTCTCCATGTCAAGCAGAGTACCTCTCTAGCCCTCTTTAAGAGGAACATGGACAACTGAATGGAAAACAGAAAATACATCCCTGGGATCCCATATGTGTCCCTGCTGGACAGGGGAAACAGGTGCTGACTCTGAGGGAACATGGCCAGAATTCTTGGCTAGGCTTATAAGGGCCTACGGACCAATAGCCTAGTATCATACTATGAACCTATGAACCTATTGCATTCCAGGGGTTGGTGCTGAAGATGCAAAAAAAAAAAACTGCTTAGAGATTATAGCCTATTACATGAATAGTGAATTTGTAATGGCTGGTGATTTTAATTATATTTTATCAGACAAAGATTCCATTGCAGATAGAAAGCTAGGAATCACATCTTCCACCAAACATTTAATGCATTTTGTAAATCTAATTAATTTAAAGGATATATATGAGCTAAGGAAAACAAACTCACTTCAATTTACCCATTATTCATATAAATATGAAACATAAATGTTGATAAAATTTTTGTCTAGAACAATCTGGTATCACATTACAGAGATGTTTCAGTTGTTATTGGACTATAATGTTATAATCTTTAATATGATTTTAAAAACTGACAATCTAATACATCACAGGAGATTACCAGTGTACATTATTAAAATAAAAGGATTCAAGAATTGATATGTTAAAGAGATCAAAAATTTCCGAGAAATAAACATGAATGTTGAAGCAACTGACATTGTCCTGTGGGACTCACTAAAGGTTTACTTAAATGGAAGAGTTACAAGCTGGCATATTAGGAAAACAAGAGGATAGGTCAAAGAATTGAATAAACTACATGCCAAAATGGATACACTGAAGTTAAATCTAAAACCAAATGACATTATCAGTCAGTATGAACTTAAAAACTTAAATACAAAATATGTTGAAATAAAAACTTAACTACAAAATATTTTGAAATTCTAAATAATAAAATTTCAATAAACCTAGAAAAACTTAAAATTCAGGCATATTCAGTATACCCTTTAAACCTGCATAAATTTGCTTCTAGATCAAAGAAAATGAAGAAGCTAAACTATTTCAAAGAAATTATAACACATATAAATAATAAAAAAGAAAGTAGAACAGATATTAAAAGTGTTCTTGAGGACTTTAAAATATTTTATGAAAATATAAATAACAATACAAATTAACTGGATAATGATGATGATACAGTTAAAACTTTTCTAAAGGAAATATAAATAAAAAATAATAAGTGAACAAATAAAAAATTGATAGACCATTCACTTTAACAGAAATAAAAGATCAAATAAAAAAGTTAAAAAATAGGCACACTGAGCTTAGATGGTCTTATACCAGAACTGTATAAAACACTACTTGATCTTCTTCTTCTTTTGGCGTTTTCACGGTTAGGGGTTGCCACAGCAGATCACCTGTCCACTCAGGATTGGCAGTGGAGTTTTACAGTGTCGAGTTGCCAGCCCAGCACCCAACCTTCCACAGAAGGCACACACACGCACACACTCATGCCTAGGGCCAATTTAGAGTGTTCATTCCACCTACAGCATGTCTTTGGGATGTGGGAGGAAACCGGAGCACCTGGAGGAAACCACGCGACCACAGGGAGGACATGCAGATTCCGGACAGAAGGCACCCTAGCCGAGAATCGAACTGAAGAACCTCTTGCTGTGAGGTGGCAACACTAACCACTGAACCACCGTGATGCAGTTAAAATATTAGATAAGGTTTATAGAGAAAATAAACTACTGCTGAAGTTCCCCATCATGGAAATATTCCCTTATATCACCTATTTTAAAACAAGATAAGGATCCTACAAAGTGCTCATCATACAGACCCATTTCACTTTTAAATGTGGACTATAAGATGTTCATGTCCATTTTAGCTAACATAATTAATCTACTTATACCTAAACTAATTCACTAGGTCTATTTTAAACAGACAAGTATGGGATAATATAATAAGAATACATACATTAATAGACTATGCAGATAAAAATAAAAAAAATAACTTTCTATCATCATTCTTGATTTAGATAGGGCTTTTGGATAAGTTAATTGATAATATCTGTTTAAAACACTTAAAGTGTATAATTTCTCACTTGAGCTAATTGCATTAATTTCTAAGTTATACAATAACTCCTGTGCTTATGTTAAAATAGGTTATTTTCTTTCCAATTCCATTAAATTACAAAAATACACAAAACAAGGCTGCCCCTTATCACCTTTACTTTTTGCATTAGATATAGAACCATTTGATAATAGTAATAGATCCAATAAGAACAATAGCAGTATCAAAATAAAAGAAGATTTCAAACTAAAGATCCAGCTCTTTGCTGATAATATTTTCTAATAATAGGAAATATAGAAAATTCATTAGCATGTATAATTAGTTCTATGAGTCAGTTTGAAGAAATCTCAAACTTAAGATTTAATCATAAAAAAGTACATTATTAATTACTAGAAAATAAAAAATTCATACAAAAATATTCTAGTTTCAGTTGGAATAGTAATCAAATGAAATCCTTGATAAAACCATTATGCCTAATAGCAAAGAAATTATAGAAACAAACTGTCAACAGGTTGTTGATAAAATTTTAAGCTTAGTTACATATTGGAACATATTCTTCTTTACCATGGAAGAATGATTAATGCTTATTAAGATGGTAATTCTTCCTAAAATATTGTTTGTCTTACAATCTTTAGTACTATCTCCACCAAAAATATTGATAAAGAAGATAAAAAATATTCTACTTAATTTTTTTGGCATCTTCATAAACCAAGAGCTTCCTTTGATTGGCACAGAAAAGGCTGGGATAATGGTGGAATAGGATTCCTTGCAATTCAATTATATGCTACTTCAACAATTGTAAACATTATAGTGTTGCGGATAAATTTATCTTATGATTCAAATTGGAAACAAATGCATCATGAGATATTATTAGTAGTAAATAATAACTATATCACAAACAGTCATAAAAATAGTACCTAATAGTTTTATCTGGTTATTAAAAGATTTTTACGTAAATTATATTACACCCTCTTCTCAAATTTCCTATTTAAATAACATAATTTCCTCTTTCCAAAAGTTCACATATTCTAACCATTGTATTAAAGACTTAATATTTTCTATGTTTCCAATTGCATATACAAATGACTGCTTAGAAACACATAACTTCAACAAAATGCTAGTATGGAAGCAACAAAATAATTTAATTTATTGTCATCAATTCTTAAATGGTGCTTTTATATATATATATATATATATATATATATATATATATATATATATATATATATATATATATGGGTCTACTTCTAATCTTCAAAAACTCATTTCTTTGAAGATTAGAAAGCAGACACCCACTTTCATGAAAGTGCATTTAACCAAAAGTGCACTTTCGTGAAAGTCACTTAATCAACTCATGTCAGTTAACCGAATCATAGTACAGCGAGGATAAGGAAATATATAATTTTCCCCACTGTAGTGAGTTCTAGGAGTTAGTATATATAATTACTGGAAGTGTGTCCTGCAAAGTAGAATACATTTTGTGCCCCCACACCCCCCATACTTATATAAATACTAACTCCAAGATTGCACTACAGTGGGGAAAATGATATATTTCCTTATCCCCACTGTACCGTGATTCAGTTAACTGACGTGAATTGGTTAACTGACCTTCGCAAAACAGCACTTTCAGTTTTTGAAGATTGGAAGGAGACCCATATATATATATATATATATATATATATATATATATATATATATATATAGATATATATATATATATATATATATATATATATATATACACATATATATATATATATATATATATATATATATATATATATATATATATACACATATGTATATGGGTCTACTTTACATGATCTACTGTTCAGAAAATTGACTTTCATATGGCCGAGACAATATGATCGACTTTTGAAAAGCTAACCATGTAAAATAAACACATAAAACGCAGCAAACATTTACCTTAAACTGTTAGCAGGGGGGCTATGCCCCCCCTGCACTCCCCATGGGGGGCTCCACCCCCTCACCCCCATAACTTAAATATACCAACTCCAAGATTGCACTACAGTGCGGAAGAAGGAAATTTTCCTATTCCGCATGGTACAGAGATAGAGGTTCCCCATGGTCAGCTTTTCAAAAGTCGATCATATGGTCTCGGCCATATGAAAGTCAACTTACTGAAAAGTCGACCATGTGAAGGGGACCCATATATATATATATATATATATATATATATATATATATATATATATGATCACTACTAAATCTTGAATTACGGAATCTCGAGACTCTAAATGCCTAAGACCAGAATCTCGAGATTCCATAATCTCGAAAGTAAAAAAAAAAGAAATGTAAAAAAAAATGCTTTAGACAGGTGTATGCAGGGGGGCAAGCCCCCCTGCACTTAAATATGCCAACTCCAAGATCGCACTACAGTGGAGTGAATGGCAAAATTTCTGTTCTGCTCTGCACAGCACTATTTTGCCATTCACTCCACTGTGTGCGATCTCGGAGTTGGTATATTTAAGCTGCAGGGAGTGTGGGGGGTGCACGGGAGCTTTCCCCCTTGCATATGCTTTCTAACATGTTTTTTTGTTTGTTTACGATATTACGGAATCTTGAGATTCTTGTCTTTGGGATTCAGAGTCTCCAGATTCCTTAATTCGAGATTTAGTAGTGATCCTATATATATATATATATATATATATATATATATATATATATATATATACACATATACACTCTGTTGAAAATGTAAGGTCCAAATACAATCAAGATTCTGAGAATTGATTAATTTACAAATATTTAGAGACTTTGTGAATGCATAAATAATAATGCAATGAAAAATAAATCATAATTGTCACAAATTTATAAAATTCTTAAGTTAGATTTTACATGTTTAGACAATTCCTATTGGAGCTACTCCTCAAAAATTAATAATAAATACTTCTCTGAATAATACAAAAAATAATATTAAAATCTACAGATAAAACTGCATCTTCATTATCCTGGAAAATTTTCACTTGGAAATGTTTACACAGAGCTTTCGCCACTCCTAACAAAATTGCAATTATGTATAACTCAAATAGAATTAAATGCTGGATAATAGCTGATTGGATGCATATGGTATATGAATGTGAATTCATCTCCCCTTTTTGGAAAGAAATTAATAACTTTTTTCAAGCTCAATTGTCAGATAGATGTCTTTCTGCTTTTCCCGGTTAGGGGTTGCCACAGCAGAACTCTGGTCCGCTAGTGATTGGCAGTGAATTTTTATGGTGTCAGGTTGCCAGCCCGGTGCCCAACCTTCAAAGAAGGCACACCCACACAAACACTCCTACCTGCATGTCTTTAAATTCACTCAACCACGGGGAGGACATGCAGACTCCACACAGAAGGCGCTCCAGCCGAATATCGAACCAGAGGACCTCTTGCTGTAAGGTGACAGTGCTAACTGCTGCACCACCGTGGCCAGATAGATGTAATATTTCTAAATATTTAGTTTAATTTAATGCTACAATTCCTGAGATAATTCCAAAAACCCAAGTTCCTCTTCTTTGGTCTATTCTTACTACAGCTAGAAAAGTTGTTGTTGTTGTTGTGTCTTTAGGCTTTTCCCAGTTAGGGGTCGCCACAGCGGAATTCCGGTCCGCTAATGATTGGCAGTAGATTAGAAAAGTGATTACTAAAAATTGGAAAAGTAAAGTTACCCCCTCCAGTGTTAAATTTTTTAGTACGGCAACAATTGTTTGCAGTAATGAATTGCATACTATAAAGATGAGAACTTCTAATATTACACATTCATGTAAATCTTGACTTAGGTAGTGGTGCTGCGGTAGCGTTGTCGCCTCACAGTAAGACGTTGTCCTGTTCGATTCTCAGCTAAAGCGTCTTCTGTGTGGAGACATGTGTGAATGGGCATACCTTCATTGAAGGTTGTGCATCAGGGCTGGCAACTCGGTACGTAAAAATCTACTGCCAATCATTAGCGGACAGGTGTTCCGCTGTGGCGACCCCTAACCGAGAAAAGCCGAAAGATACAAAAACATGTAAATCTTGACTTAAACTTAAAGACTTGCTTAAAAATATTAATTGTTGTTGATGTATAACTTTGATGTATTCATCATTTGTGGAGCTATGTTAATAGTTATTTGTTTGTTTTATAATGAATTTGTTTATTTATTGCCTTAAAACCAAATACAAAAAAATAAAAAAAAGCTTTCTGGAATGGTTTAAAATGTTTAAGGGCAGGGTTCTGAGAAGGAAAAACAGTTGTACTGGAATGATAAAAGTATATGATGTGCTCAAATAAACTGTTGTACTAATGTAAGATCCTTGTTAAAGATCACCTTGCTTTTTATTTAAAAACAAGAAAATGGGATTCAAGCCAGTATTGCTTGCTTAACTCTTTATTTAGTAAAATCAAAAGATGAGCACTTTCACTCTTCTCAGATCTTTGTCACATCAAAGTTATAATATAAGTAATAACAGGACAGCTTTGTTAGTTAGAAAGGAGGCTGCCCATACAAATAATTGGTCATAAAATTAATACATTTGGTTGATTTACAGCTATATTAATGCAATGTGGGGGATGAAAAAATGACATGGAGCTGCTTACTGCTTGGTGCTGCTTGCTGGAGCTTACTTGCTGTGGGATGGATTTGAAGTGTTCTTAAGACACTCAGTCTTGCTGGCTGGATTCTGCTAAAATTCAAAGTCTGGTTATATTTGCATTCACAGTCTGTTGCATACAGAAACTTGCAGAATATACACTGATGAGAGAATATACTTTGCAGCATCAACTTTAGAGAGCAGTAACAAATAACTTTTTATAATAAACCAAACGGAACAACGTTGCAGCTTAAAAGTACTGTTCCAACTTTACTTCTCATATAGTACAGATGATGTGAGAGATATAACATTTACCTTAGGACAAATGAGTCCCTACCATACCTCTAACATAACTGGATTTATACAGCTCTTTATATACAGTTTTAGTCCTCTTGGTATCCTGTAGAAACAATACTAAGCTTCCTTGTTTAACAATGTCTTGTAAGAGACCAGCTTTTCTGACAGTGTGAATATCCTGTAACAGTGTCCTGTTGTTCATGCAAAAAAACATATTTTTGAGGAAACACATTGTTCTGTATTCTATTTGGATCTGTGTATAAAAACATCTGTTCTTGTGCCAATGCTGATAAGCATATCCTGTTTTCCATGCAGAAAAACATATTTTTGAGGAAACACATTGCCACAGTGTCATTGTCCATTCTTTAAAAGCAGATTTTGCATTTTTTTGCTCTTGCATACATCCTGTTTTTAAGTCTGTAAGGGAAAAATGTCCATTCTTTAAAAGCAGATTTTGTATTTTTGCTCTTGCATACATCCTGTTTTTAAGTCTGTAAGGGAAAAATGTCCATTCAGCAGATTCCTTTTCCAAGCCATGGTCATTTAGTATGACTGCTGATCACATATTACTAAACTCTGTTTCTGCATTTCAGCAAGCCTTTTCTTTCAGCATATTTACAACATAATTAATTTCAGACTAATATTAATAAAATCTAACAGGGGACAGTTTCCCTAGTACTATCGCCCGTATGTAAAAATCTACTAGGAACTAACAGTCATATTTTCAGAACTACGCTGGGAGAAATACTGACTATTCGGGAGGATATTATTGCCTTATTGGGAGACTGGAATTTAATATTATCAAGTGATGAGGTTCAAGGGGGAAATCCTAGAATACTGCATATCCCTAGATTAAGGAACATTTGGACAGAATTGCAAAATGATGTTTTTGGCAGATGTGGCTAGTTCTATACAGCAGAGTGGAATAGATTTGCATACTATTCTTTTGTACATCTGAAGTTCACTATATTAGAAAAAGCAGTAGTTTTTCAGGAATGTTTTGTAAAACATAAGACTGTATCAGCAGTTAAATTTGTCCATAACCTACATTTTGGATCTAGTTGTCAATACTGCTCCAGTTCATAGAAAATAGAGCTACAGAGTTATTTATTGTGAACTATAGAAATTTTTTATGTGGGATCAGATCTTAGTTTGTCCACTCAGGATACTGAAAGAAAGTTGGGATACAGGGAAGAGTACTTTGAAGGCATCAGAGAAGCAAAATATAAAGCGAATATGGCAGAAAAGGATGGTTATGCAACATGGACAGATTGGCTACAGGAATTACAGGATTCAGAAGCAGATGGTACAGTTGGGTAGTTCAGTCAGTTAAAGATGCAAAGCCAGAAATGCTTCAAATATCAAACAAGCCAGAAATGCTTAGAAAAGTGAGTTTGAAGTAAATATTTTGAAAATAAGCCAGCATATCATAAATCCTCATCTCTGAGACTCCCAAATGAAGGGAGAAAGAATGGTGAAGTAATTAAGAAGTGACAGAGAAGAGCAGATAGGTATTACCCCATTAACTGTTTTGGATATTTTTTAGACTTCTTTTAGCAGTTATATATGTCAATTGATTCATCTTGTATCTCAAACCAAGGGATAAAAGCATTTCTTGTAGACCTAATTTTATCACAGTTAACCCTGTTCGGGGTGAGACTCTAGTTAAGCTTATTGATCAGGATGAGTTGACAACAGTTTTTAGAAATCAATTAATAATAATAATCATATTTGTTAACTGGGTAGGCCCACTGGACCGTTTCAGGGATGAACTGGGAGCAATATTTGATTAAGTGACAAGGTCACAGAGGAGGCAACTGAGGGCTGAAGGAATCAAACCCTGTACCAGAGAAACTAAAGCTTGCAACCTTAACCTCTGTGACAATTACCAAACTATGTGAAAAATCTCCTGGCTCTGATGGATTTCTAAAGGATTTTTATTTGATGTGGGAGAAATCTTTTTTTTTTTGGCATTTAAATAATGTTGTTTTAGTCACCAATGCTATTGGATTAAAGGGAGGGAAGCCATGGTATCAGATCTTCCTAAAGAGAGAGAAAGGCTCCATTATCCCTACTCCCATAAAGGTTTATTTCTAGCTTGAACTTTGACTATTAAGTATTTTATGGCAATACGAAGTTGGTGTTGCTTGGTCTATGAATCCAAATATTTTTTGTTATTTGGGTCATCAGACTGTCTGTCGATAATATGATTCAGACAATTTCATTACTTCAGTGTAGAGAGAACATAGGAAAGTATTTCTAGTATTGTCACTGGATACAAAGAAAACATTTCATTATGTGGGGTAGCCATTTTATTTAGATATTGAGAAGCTGGCATTCTGGAAGGGTTCCTATCAGAAGGGCAAACGCTTAAAATAGTGAACGCTCTTCTGCTGAACTGAAAACAATGAAAGCTGACAATGTTGAAGGCATGGAACAGCGATTTTTTTCCCAGGGAAAAAATCACTGGACCGTTCTCAACCTTTGCCATTTTCTCCACTGTGGTGTGATCTCGGAGTCGGTATACTTAAGTTGGGGAGGGTGTGAGGGCACAGCTCCCCACATCGGGTAGGTGTTGGGGGCAAAGCCCCCCACTTTATTTTGTTTATACATTTCATTTATTTATTTTTTTTGGATCAGCACATTTTTTCTCTGGGAAAAAATTCACTGATCTGTGCATTCAACATTGTCAGCTTTTGTGTTTTTCAGTTTGACAGAAGAGCGTTTGCTATTTTAACCATTCGCTCTTCTGATATTGATGCTTCTGGATGGCCTTATTATGCATGTTAAGTCAATATTATGAGTGATCTTTATCAAAAATTAAAACTTAATCAACACCTTTCGGATTCAGATAAATTAATGAGAAGAGCTTGGGAAGGGAACCCATCCCCCACACTTATTCACTTTATATATTGATATATTGCTGACTTGGATATGCACCTCTGAACTGAGCTATTGCCCTTTTTCAGCGGAGGCCTGGGGAAAAGCTCCACATAACAAAATTAGCATCAATTTTTATAACAGGAATAAACAATTCAAAGTACAAAATGATTATGCAGCAGCTATTAAAAATTCAAGTAAGAAGAAAAATGCAGTTATAGAGGCATTTACAAAACAGTTATGGAGACTTTAGTACAATGAGCTGGTGATTGCAAAAGACTGGTAGTAACACATATTGGACTGTTGTCCATGGACAACAGAGCATTTTGAAGGCAGTTTACATTTGATTACAGGAGCTATAGAATTTTTTTTTTATGAGAGCCAAGCTGTAAATAGAGAACAGGTGGTTGGAAACAAGTGCTAGGTAGTGTAGGAGGATAGATAGTGGAAGGGTGTGGTGGAGATAAGGGAAATATAGAGATGATGTGAGGGGCTGGGATGGGGCGAGGAAGGAAGGAATGGGGTTCAGGTGGTATGATTACACTGACAGATCCAAGTACAGGAAAGGTGATTTTTGAGTGCTTTCTTAAATTTATGGGCTGAGGTGAGAATTCTGAGTGTCATAGAAAGCTTGTTCCGAGATAGAGCAGGGGAGTAGCTGTTTAGATTCTGGCCAAAAGTGTTTTTGGGTTTATATATCTGTAAGAGACATTGGTCTGAGCTTCAGAGGAGATGGTGGGTATAAAGGGAGACTAGTGTGGAGATGTTAGGGCAGTATGAAGGTTTATTTAGGATAGAGTGAATTATGAGAAGCTGAGTAAGCAAGAGTTGGTGAGGAAACTCTAGCCAGTTGAGTATCCTGAGAGCATGACAATGGTGGGCTTTAGAGGGAAGATTGGCAGCAAATCGAGTGACTTTATTGCAGGTGGTTTCTAGTTTGGAATGAAGAGAGGACTGTGGGTTTCTTTGGATTTGTGAGCTATAGAACAGGTTAGGGAGAAGGTATGCTTGAACAAGTGAGAATCTGGAGTCAGGTGTGAGGAAACTTTTGTTTCTGTACAGAAGGCTGAGCTTTTGGTGGGTTTTCTTTATATAGTGAAGTACATGAATGTCAAATTTAAGTTGGTCATCTATGATTACTCCAAGGAGCTTAGTATGGGTTTCCGGTTTGATAATTGTGTTATTGAGGGAAAAGATAGTAAATGAGGATTTGAGATGAGAGAAGGATTTGGGGAGGAAGAGTAGAAGTTTAGTCTTTTTGGGGTTGAGTATGAGTTGGTTGTTAGTAAGCTATGACTCTGTGAGGGTGAAAGACTGTTGTGTCAAGGATAGTAGATCAGAGGGGTTGTCAGAGATGGAGATGATAGTGGAGTCATCTGCATATTGTATAAGGGATGACTGTAGACAGAATGTATAAAGTAAGTTAGTGAAGATGTTAAAGAAAAGGGGACCTAGAACTGAGCCTTGTGGTACTCCCATTTTTACAGGGAGAAAGGGGAAGAGAGTTAAGAGCCATTTGACAGATTGTTGTCTGTCAGTAAGGTAGCTGTTAAACAAAGAGCTAGTTGCTGAAGACAAGTTAAGTTGAGAAAGTTTAGAGAGTAGGATGAGGTGAGAGACAGTATCAAAGGCTTTGGAGAGGTCTAGAAAGAGACAGGATACAAGTTTGTTATAATCTCTGGCTTGGGAGATGGAGTTTGCAAAAGAGATGAGAGCAGTTGTGGTGCTGTGGTGAGGACAGAAGCTGTGTTAGGTTAGGGTGATCAGATTTTGTTGAGAAAGATAGGTCATGAATTGTTTATGAACACAGTGTTCAAGAATTTTGGAGAGGGGGGACAGTATGGCAATAGGTCAAAATTAGAAAGGTCTATCATTTTTTCCAGAGAGTAGCAACTGTGGATTCACTAATTGAGTGATTTATGAGGATGGAAATGGAAAAAGCGATAGAATTAGCAGCTACTTTGAGGAAGAAAGATGGAAGGATTATCTGCAGATGGAGAACATGGTTTAAGCTTATGAAGGAGATTTTTAATATAGCTAGTAGGAATAGGATTTAGTGATAAGTGATGTTGTTGCAGAGGGACAGTGGTGGGAGGTGAGGGATTGGTAGGTTTGGAGGTTTGCATGAGTTTGCTGATGGTATCAGTGAAGTAGGAATTGAAAATGGATGTAGTTTCTTGGGGTGTGTTATTAGGGCAAGGGTTAGGAGCAGAGGGATTACCTGGGTGGAGAATTTGGTTCATAGTATTCCAAAATTTCCTGGGGTTTCTGCATTCTGTGGATAGGGTTGGGTGGTAACAGTTCTTTTTATCAGTGTTTATGTGTTTTTACCTAGATTGTGGAGTTCCCTGTATTTTTGGTAGTTTGAGGGAGAATTAGTTTTACACCAGAGTTTCCAGGCAGAATCTCTGTTATGGATAAGTGATCAAGTAGAGTTGGTGAGCCAAGGAGAATGTTGAGATTTGACTCTTATAGTTCTGTGAGGAGCTAGAGAGTTTAGAGTGTTGAGAAAGATTGAGTTGAATTGTAGAACATCCTCATCTGGGGGTAGGAATGAGAGGAATGACCAGTCAATAGAGGAGAGAGTATTGTTAAATGTTACAGGGTTGAAGTTAGTTAGTCTACAGAATTCCTTAAATGTGTGGGGTCTGGAGAGAAGGTGGGGATAATCTTAGCACTCATACTGGGGAGTGGTCGCTGATGGAATCAGGTAGGGATTCAGGGTTTTGGTAGAGGTTAGGATGGGATACTACAATCCAGTCAAGAATAGAACTGGTATTAGTGGGTTTACTATGAAAAGTGGGGGAGGACATACGTTGGGTGTATCCATGTAAATTAATACTTGAGGAAGGGGAGTTAGAGGTGAGGGTTTGCCAACTAATGTTGACATCACCTAGTATAATGGATTCATTAGGTATGTTATCAGATAGCCAGCAGAGAATCTGTTCTAATAAGGGTATATTTTATCCAGGAGGTATGTAAATAGCAACTACAGTTAGGGTTTTATGGACATTAAGTTTGCAGTTGGTGATAGTACGTTCGGCAGGGGGAAAAGAGGAGAGAGGGTTACTGAGGGGGGATACTGTGAGGTGGTCAGAGTACATAATGGCTGCCCTCTGCCTTTTTATGTGAACAGACAAGGCATAGAATGTTGTATCCAGGAGGGAGAAATTCTTTATCAGTGTTATGTGGTTTCAGCCATGTTTCAGAGAGAGTGACAATACTGGGTGAGTACTGGGCGGTCCAGGTATGGAATATATTTTACATGCAATATATTTTCACAGTTTGATTAGTTGTTTATTGTTTTTATGTTTGATCATATGACTGTTAAAATCCTATGTAACAGAATGGATTTTGATTGATTTTATCTAATGAATTCCTATTTGTTACAGGGACAAAAGCGCTTATTTTAATGAAGTGTTACTGTCAGCTGAAATGCATTTTTTTATTTTTGTGAATACATAGCTGTTCTCTATTTGCATTGTTTTGTTTATATATATATATATATATATATATATATATATATATATATATATATATATATATATATATATACACACATACATACATACATATATCTACAAATCCTTATTTTTGCACACGGGGTCAGGTTGTCACTTCAACAGTGACAATCATCTCTGCCATGGTAGTTCATCCATACTACAGTTGCACACATATTCACACCTAGGGCCAATTTAGAGAGTCCGGTCCACCTACTGCATGCCTTTGGAATGTGGGAGGAAACTGGAGCACCCAGAGGAAACCCATGTGAACAAAGGGAGGACATCCATACTCTGCACAGAATGCACCCCAGCTGAGAATCGAAGTGGGGGGGGGTGACAATGCTATCCGCTATGCCACTGTGCCGCCCTTACTGCAGCAGTGGAACTATTTGACATGGATGGTGGTTACTGGTGGTGGGTTCAATATACATCTGTTTGCCAGTCTTTGTGATTATGAGTTGAAATGTTCTCAGCTTTTGTAGATGGTGTTTCATTCCTTTTTTTCTTCTTTGTAGGGTTGCCACCTTTTCAAATGCCCAAAGTGGGACATTTTTGGTACAAACATAAGATTTTGCAGGGCAAAACATACCCACGGCCAGTACAAAGGACAGAACTTCACTTTTTTGCCTAAATAAAAGCTTATTCTTGTAGCATTTTAGTTGCTTATTCTGTTACTTATAACATTTAGGTGTTTCAGATACAGAATAACTGTTTTATGCAACTATTACATAAAATATAGGAAATATTTTTGTCCTAAAATTTCAGGACATTTGCCATTTTTTCAGTTTTTTGCAGGACACAACTGCCCAAAGAGGAACTGTCCCTCGCAAAGTGGGACAGGTGGTAACCCTACTTATTTGCTCTTCGTATACACTTACAAACTAACAAATATATAAAATGCTTTGTTATGTTATTACTTATATACATGTTGAAATAAATAATTGAAAGGTTCATTAAAAAAAGAATGTTGTAACAAATGTCATCATCCCCAGTTAATATGTATGGAGTGTTAGAAACTCTTTTTGGCGCCTTATTCTGTGTGTGAAATAAATGGCACAGTGGGAGAAGGAAGTGACAGTAAATTTGAGTTTAGATCAGTAGAACTACTACTTTTAAAGTAAATCCACTTGAATCTGTGGTTAGAAATTGCTTACTTACATATTTACATATTGTTTGGTTTACCATCATGTTTGCAAATGGCATTTGGACAGCAGGTATTATGCTAAAAGTCAGATTATCATTCACAAAATGTGAAATACATTGGAAAGCCAAACACGCTTATGCGAATGCAGTAGTGCATTCGCATACGTGTGTTCAACAAACTGTATGGAGATTGTGGTACAGTTAGGTGTGGAAATTCATCCATATCCCCACTGTAGTGCGATCTTGGAGTTTGAACATATTGTTAGCAGGGGGCGTGGGGGGAACAGCCTGTCACAGTATGGATGCAGGGGGGCTTGCCCCCTGCAAAAATGTGATACGTTGTATGGGAGTTTCATTTACATGACCTCCTATACGGATATCACGTGATGTTTTCAAAGACAATGTTGACTCTGCTGAGTCAATCAGCTGAGTTGACATTGTGATGCAGTTGTGATTCCGGTGGTTTACTTCGAAATTGCAAACAGAAATTGTTTTGCCTTTCACAATTTCAATAGTAAACCTGTTGTTTTCTTTGTTTGTTAACCAGGGGGTGGGCTGGTACAGGACCCTTTTGAGCCACTACACAAGCCATCTGGAAATCATAGTACAGAAGACAAAAACAGCAAAGCAATCACTCAAAAAAACTGCAATAAAAACTTAACGGGAAAGAATATACTCTGTATGCATATACTGATGGCAAAAGTAATATACTTAACAGGCAGATAATCTAAAAAATTAGACAAACAGGAAAACATAAAGTAAAAAATTGCCTATGAAGTATTTATGTAAAACTGCTATGAAACTGTGAAGCCCGTGCACTGGCCCAGCAATCAAGGAGCCTCAATCCTCACCACTAACACCAGTGAGGGGCATCCATATAGGGAAAGGATAATAAATACACAAACAGTAAAGTACAATTTCCCTTAAGAGCACACAGAGATCACAGTCAGTCTGTGGCTGGTTTCTCCCTTTCTCTCCAGGTTCCCAATAAGACTCCCCACTGGCACAGCTATAGGGTCCAGATCTCAGCCTAGTGGGCAAGCTAAAACCTCCAAGCACCCTCTCTATCCAACTAGTGCTTTATGTCCTTGCCCAAGTAGCTGACACACAGACACTTTGAGATAAGAGTTATATACAATGACACAGACACTCCTGGGGAAGGCTGGCACAGGTTCTCCAGCTGTGCCCCTTTTCTGCCCAGTCTAAAAGGTAGTACCAGCTGCCACCACCCACTAATATCAGCTACTCAAAGGCCCTTCTGAAAGGGTGTCCAATTATTACTGTGCAATATTATTATCCAAATGGTAAGTGTGACTGAACAGTCAAGGCTTATTAGAGTGACTTGGTACAGTATCAGTATATACATGCAATGTAATCTAGAGCTTAACTTAACTCTACATAAAACAGCCACAGTTGAAAGGTTTAAAATTTTTAATAATAAATAATAAAAACACAAGACAATACTTCTTACTACACAGTGCTAGTCAGGAGTTCAGAGATCACATAGAAATACTTAAAATAATACTGTAGAAAAGTTCTGACATCACAGAAAAACAAACTAGTATAATCTTCCTATTTCATAGCTATATCTAAGAGAAAACACAGTTATAAATAACTTACGTGTGGAGCAAAGCAGTGTTGGTGATGTTGGATGTTCTCAGGACAAAATGCTCTCAGCTCTCTGATTCTCTCTCTTTAAATTGATAACACAGAGCTGTTTCACATGACATCATTCTTCCCACTTCTCTGGTGTTCCCAGGCTAACAGAAACTACATTTATATTCTTTACACCTGGTCAGAAACCAGAGCAATAAAGGACATTTATACATGCAAGTTCTAGCCATTAACTCTGGTCTTAAAACAATAGGCAGGATGCCTCCCTCTAGACATATCGGCTCCGAATTTTGACATCAAATAATTGAGTTATCAGTTTTGTTACAGCAGAGTGCACTGTTGTTACATTTTTGCAGATCAATATCCAATACAGTCTTTTCACATTTAAGAGAACAAGCCTGTGGCTTACATTAATATTTACAAATGACAGAATTATCTACAAAATTCTACCTGGCTAGGCTGGCAGCCTTCACCTATCTTTACAAACCCCCACCCCCCCCAAGAGAACTCAAACTAGTTTTTCAATTGACCCTTGAGAAACGTTGCTTGAGAGGGTTAGGTCTATCTGAGTATAACTTACCCCATTCCCTGTCTTGAGAGCCCTCGGCGTTGGCATTGCTAATCCCACTGCAATGCTGCACTGACATATATGCTTGCAACCCCAGACTCCATCTCAGCAACTTGGCATTTTGCTGGCTGGCTCTGTGTAACCATGTTAGGGGGTTGTGATCTGTCACTACAATGAATTTTCTTCCATATAGATAAGGCTGAAGTTTCTGCAGTGCCCACACTATGGCTAAACATTCCTTTTCTACAGCTGCATAGCATTCCTCCCTGGGTTGGAACCTACAACTGAGATAAACTACTGGGTGCTCTTCTCCCTCTGAAGAAATATGGCTAAGTAAAGCCCCCACCCCATGGTTTGAAGCATCCACCTGCACAACAAATTCTTTGCTGTAATCCGGACTGGCTAACACAGGGGGTCCTCCCAAAGCTTCTTTAAGCTTCTGGAATGCCTGCTGACATGCTGTGGTCCACATTACCGTATCAGGCCTGTTCTTCCTTGTCAGGTCTGTGAGAGGAGCAGCTATGGTATTATAACTGGGGACAAACTTTCTGTAGTACCCTGCTGTCCCTAAAAATGCCATCACCTGCTTTTTGGTAACAGGTGCAGGTCATGTCTGAATGGCTTCTACTTTGGCAGGTTCTGGACTGATCTTACCACTCCCCACTCTAAGTCCCACATAGGAGACATCTGCCATACGCACCTGACATTTGCTTAGCTTAATGGTCAACTCTGCCTTCTGTAGTCTGCCCAGCACCTCCCTGACATGTTGAAGGTGGTCTTGCCAGGAATGGCTGTAGATGACAATATCATCTAGGTAAGCAAGGGCAAACCCTCCTGCTCCTGCTAGGATATGATCTACCAGCCTTTGGAAAGTCACTGGGGCATTCTTCATCCCAAAGGGCATCTTTGTGAACTCATACAAGCCAAAAGGAGTCACAAAGGCTGACTTCTCTCTAGCACTGGGAGTCAAAGGCACCTGCCCATAACCCTTGGTAAGATCAAAGGTTGTAAGATACTTAACCCCACCTAGCTGCTCTAGGGCTTCATCTGTCCTCGGCATAGGGTAAGATTCTGACTCTGTGTGACTATTTAATTTCCTGTAGTCCACACAGAACCTGGTGCTGCCATCCTTCTTTGGCACCAGCACCACCGGGGAGACCCAAGGACTATTAGACTCTTGAATCACCCCTAGTTCCAACATCTCCTGTATCTACTCCCTCAGAGTATGTTTGACTCTCTCAGGCACCCTATAAGGGGCTTGCCTAATAGGCCTTTGGGGTCCTGTATCCACCTGGTGCTGCACCAGGTGGGTGCACCCTGATTTCCCAGTGAACATGTCCCCAAACTCCTGTAACACTGCTCAGATTTCTCGAATTTGGATAGGAGATAGCTGCTGGGACATTGCTACCCCTTCCACTGAGGTATCAGTCCGAGCCTCACTGAGGAGATCAATCACCAGATCTCCCTCAGACTCCTCCTGCAATCCACTGCAAATGCTCAGCACAAGGGCCTCCTCAACATGGTAAAGTTTCATCATGTTAACATGGTACAATTTGTGCCGCTGCCTCCTGCCTAGCAGTTCCACCATTCCACCATCCACCAGTTCCAT
This sequence comes from Protopterus annectens, assembly GCF_019279795.1. Taxonomy (NCBI): domain Eukaryota; kingdom Metazoa; phylum Chordata; order Ceratodontiformes; family Protopteridae; genus Protopterus; species Protopterus annectens. The sequence goes on from NC_056726.1 coordinate 822,416,971, forward strand.
CACTTACCTTTCTTACCACTTTGTAGGGTCACTCCCAAGCAGCTTGTAGCTTGTTGTTTCTGACAGGAATAAGAATCATTATCTGCTGCCCCACAGCATACTCCCTAGGTCGAGCATTCCTGTCATACCACACCTTTTTCTGTTGTTGGGCTTCTGCCAGGGTCTCCAAGAGTTCCCTGAGCTTTGACCTGAGGTTTAGGACATATGCCACAACAGACTCCTTGTCAGGTTCACACTCACTTCACACTCACCTTCCCACTCATCTCAAATTAAATCTAGAGGTCTCCTCACCTTATGCCCATACAGCAACTCAAAGGGTAAAAACCTGTGGATTCCTGGGGAACCTCTCTGTAGGCAAACAACAGATGGGGCAAACATTTGTCCCACTCTCTCTTAAACTGGTCTGCAAATGCCCGTAGCATGGACTTGATTGTAGAGTTTAACCTCTCAACAAGACCATTAGTCTGTGGATGATAGGGGGTGGTCTTCAGGTGCTTCACCCCACAGGACTTCCACAGACAAGCCAGCAGGTCTGACATGAAATTGGCATCTCTGTCAGTCAGCATTTCTTTTGGGAAACCTACCCTGCTGAAAATCTCTAACAAAGCATTTTCCACCTTTTCTGCTTCAATGGAGGACAGAGCCATTGCCTCAGGGTATCGTGTAGCATAATCCACTACCACTAGGATACTTTTTCCCTGTGGAACTTGGGGTACTCAGAGCCCCAACAATATCCATAGCCACCTTCTGAAATGGCTCCTCAATCACAGGCAAAGGCATCAAAAGAGCGTTCACATTGTCTCCTGCCTTACCTACCTTTTGGCACTGCTCACAGGTCCTGCCATACCCTGTTACATCTCTGGAGATTCCAACCCAATAGAAGTTCTGCATAATACATCTCTTGGCATGTTTTATGCCCATATGACCTGAAAAGAGCATATCATGCGCTATGGCTAGAAGCACCAAATGGTAGGCTCTAGGCATTACCAATTGCTGTACCCTCTCACCTTCTAGCCCTCTCTCAGAGGTCCACTCTCTATACAGTAACCATTTGTCCCAGCATACAGATTCCCCCTTCCCTTGAGAATCAGGTGCCTCTCTAGCTACCTGTCTCAGGCCTTGCAATGTAGGGTCTGAGAGCTGAGCCTGTCTCAACTCTCTCTTTGTAACCCTTCCCAGTTCCCCTTCCACAGGAAGTCTGGCATCCTCTGACAGTGGTGCCTCACTGTCAGCCTGGGTACTACTACTCACCTCTACCTTTGCAGTCACTCTGTCCAAGGGAACATCAGTACCCACAAGCAGCTGTGGCTCACATTCAGTCTCACTGCTACAGAGTAGCTCCCTCCCTGAAGTAACCACCTCACCAGTCCTGGCTGCAAGTATGCAGTCTGTCTGGGTCTCCCCCAGGCTACCAGACCCACATGCTTGTCTCCAAGCCTGACTGTGTGTAACTGCAGGAGCATATGGTACTGCATTATCATAATCATTCCCTATCAGGACATCTGCAGGGATATCCTCAAGCACACCTACTTGCTGGTTTCCTTTTCCAACCTCCCACTCAAGGGGAACCCTAGCCAAAGGTATTTGGAATAGGGTCCCTCCTAAAGCTCTGACTGGAGGAGAGGCTCCCAAAGCAGACATCCAAAAATTCACCACCTCAAAACAAAACACATGCAACACATGCTTCAATAAATCAGTGTGTCAACCAATCACAGCCCTTAAGGCCAAACACCATGCCTGATACACTAGTAATAGATGACTCTATAGTCAGACACACTGATGTCCTGCTTACCAGGCTGAACAAGGAGAGGGTGACTGTGAGCTGCCTATCGGGAGCTAGGATCCACCACATAACACACACACTCAGGTCACTCCAAAGCAAGTACAAATATGACTCCATCATTGTCCATGCTGGCGTGAATGACCTGAGACGTACCTCCCTGGACTACATGAAAAGAGACATAGAGGAGCACTCTGATTATGTAGCCCAGGCTGGTATGACCCTGACCCTGAGCAGCATCTTGCCCTCACCAAGAATGATGCCACAATACAAAGACAAAATGATCAGCTTTAATAATTGGCTCAAGTACTGGTGTCATTCTAAGGGGATCCAATGTCTGTCTGCCTGGGATGACATGTTGGACAAGCCACGCTGCTTTGCAAGGGATGGCTTGCACCTGTCACCACTGGGCTTCCGGATATTGGCTAAGGCTCTTGCCACCCCCATAGTGCCTTTTTTAGGCAAGGCTCAAAAGACAAACCCACCTCCTTAGAAAACAAAAATGGAAAAAAACTAAGGGTAATGCTGCTCAATGCCAGAAGTCTAAATCTCAAGATGCAGGCACTCAATGCACTCCTCAGTATGGAGAACATCGAACATCTGTGCAGTAACTGAAACCTGGTTCAAGGCTCCTGAGAGCACCCCAGCGCTACCAGGCTATACCTCCTATCATGCTTTTTGGCCCCAAAACCCGGGCCGCACCACAAAGGGAGGGGGAGGGTCCATATTCATCAAGGACACCCACACCTCCAGGTTAGTAGCAACACATGAAGCATCAGAGACCATACAGGTGCAACTAACCATAGGCAAAACTGTTATACAACTGGTAGCATGTTACAGACCACCCTCCCAATCTCAGGAACCCCACTCAGCCTTCCTGTAGACATTGGAGGATATGAATGTATCACAAAATACCATCATACTGGGAGACTTCAACTACCCAAACATAGATTGGGTACATTATTCTAGCCCTAACACCCTAGCCCAAAGGTTCCTGGAATTCATAAATTCAAATGCACTGGAACAACTAGTCACCTCTCCCACTAGGGAGATAATATACTAGACCTGATCATCACAAACATGGGGACAAAATGCTCCACACCGGAGGTATACCCCTCACTAGTGAGATCTGACCACAAACTAATCACCCTGGATATACATATCCCACCTCCACCCCCAGCACAAAAGACCACAGTGAAAAACTTCTCAAAAGCAGACTTCACTCTTCTTAAGACTGAGATGGCATCCTTTAAGCCCACTGGGCCAGTGGATACCACATCCCACAATGCCGAATCCTTCACAAATGCTTTCTATGGACATCTCCAAGAATGCATGGATCATGCAATCCCAAATAAATCCAAGTCCCTCTCCACCAAAGGAAAACGTCCTGTCTGGTGGACCTCAGCCATTAACAAATTGGATAACAAAAGAAGGAAGCTACTGAACGACAGAGCAAAATCCCATAAAGGGAAGACATCTCCGATCAACATTAGCAGAAAACTACGTTCTCTCATAAAAACATCCAAGGCCAACTTTGAGAGAAAAATCGCTAAGGACACTAAAGATAACCACAAAGCCTTCTTCAGCTATGTTAGAAACCTGGGTGGAAACCCTCAGATATGCTCAGAGTTAGTTCACAACAACAAAAAATACACTGAACCCACAGATATTGCCAACATTCTGGCTGACAGGTTCAGTGCAAATTTCTCCCTTCCTCACCCCCAAAAGAAGAAATACTTATCCCAGCTGAATGTAATCTTCCTGTCATCTCAGATGTCCAAGTGAGAACCGCCCTCAACAAAGCTAAAAACACAGCATCAATGGGACCTGACGGTATCCCGGGTTGTGTGCTACGTGAACTCCAAGAGGAGCTAAACTCGCACATAAAAATGCTATTTAACCTTAGCCTTACTACAGGATATGTACCTGAACACTGGCGTACAGCAACAGTGGTCCCACTCCACAAAGGGGGTACCTCTACAGACCCTGGGAACTACCGCCCCATAAGCTTAACCAGCCTGGCCTGCAAAGCTATGGAAAGAATCATTATGGAACTTATAAACAGAGACATAGGGGACCTACAGACACTTGACCCCACCCAATTCGGCTTTGTAAAGGGCAGATCCTGCCTTTTGAACCTGGTTGACTTTTTCGAAACAGTCACTAGAGCCATTGATGGGGGCAAAGCAGTCCATACAGCCTACCTGGACTTGGCTAAGGCCTTCAACACAATACACCACTCAGGCATCATAGATAAGCTCAACAGCTTAAACATAAACCCTTATGTCACTAGATGGGTTGCAAACTGGCTAAAGGACAGAACCCATAAAGTTAAAATTGCTGGAGCAATGTCAGATTCAAAGCCAGTCACAAGTGGTGTCCCACAGGGATCTGTCCTGGGACCCCTCTTGTTCGACATTTATTTCTCAGATGTTAAAGCAAACATGGGATGGTTGTGGCTGACAAAGTTCGCAGATGACTGCAAACTAGGCGCCATAGTCAATACACCAGCGGACACATACATCCTACAAAAAGGCCTCACAGAAATGGACAACTGGTGCCAGAGTCACTGCCTTAAACTAAATGCCAAAAAATGTATAGTCATCCCCTTTGGGAAAAACAAAGTACCCACAAATTATCACATAGACAGCAACCCACTGAGTACGGAAAAAGTAATCAGAGACCTAGGGACCCAAGTCGATAGCGAACTCTCATTTGACACCCACGTCACCAAAGTGGTTAGAAAAACATTCTACTTTGCACACCTTATCATGAAGGGATTCACATCCAGATCCAAGGATGTCATTGTACCCCTATACTCCTCCCTCATCAGACCTATGATTGAGTACAATGTCCCATTTGGTATGTACCTCACCAGGCATTTGCAACAGCTGGAGAGACCACAAAAGTACCTCACCAAGAGGATCAAGGGTCTCCAACATATGTCTTATTCTGCCAGACTAAAGAAACTCCAGCTCTATTCAGTAGCATACCACCTGCTCAGAGGTGATCTCTGCCTGACATACAAGGCCATGTCCAATCAGGAACTGATGGACATGCTCCACCTCAAAAAATCCAAATCCATCAGGACCACGAGAGCTAAAGACTTAAACCTCGGCACAAGTATGAATAGGACATGCTGGAGGGATAGATTCATAACCCAGAGGCTTCCCATGCTTTGGAACAAGATCCCAGTTCATGTTAGGCAGAGCCCCTCACTGACTCTCTTCAAGAGAAATCTTGATGAGTGGATGGGAGATCGTAAGTTTACCCCAGGGGTCACATCTGTGTCACTACTAGACAGGGGCACAGTAAACTAATCCTATTATATAAGGGGACCTTCATTGTGTCACTACTAGACAGAGGCACAGTATTTTAAATCTATTCTGTGCATTTTTGTACCATTTCATGGGGTGGCGAAAGCCACATCACTATGGCTAGGCTTACAAATGCCCCAGGGCAGATAGCCTAGTACTAAACTATGAAACTATGAAACTATGTCAGAGGCTGTGTCTCACTTAGCAATGGCCTCTTTGCCTTCACTACAATAGGATATAACCTCTTGTGGTACTTTGGTACCCTTTTTCTCCCAAGACAACCTACTATTGGCATTTTGTCTTTCCCACTTACTGGCTCTCTTACCTTTTGTTCCTATGTGCGCTATGGCTAGAAGCACCAAATGGTAGGCTCTAGGCATTACCAACTGCTGTACTCTCTCACCTTCTAGCCCTCCCTCAGAGGTCCACTCTCTATACAGTAACCCTTTGTCCCAGCATACAAATTCCCCACCTTCCCTTGAGAATCAGGTGCCTTCCTAGCTACCTGCCTCAGGCCTTGTAATGTAGGGTCTGAAAGCTGAGCCTGTCTCAACTCAATCTTTGTAACCCTTCCCAGTTCCCCTTCCACAGGAAGTCTGGCATCCACTGACAGTGGTGCCTCACTGTCAGCCTGGGTACTACTACTCATCTCTACCTTTGCAGTCACTCTTTCCAAGGGAACATCAGTACCCACAAGCAGCTGTGGCTCACATTCAGTCTCACTGCTACAGAGTAGCTCCCTCCCTGAAGTAACCACCTCACCAATCCTGGCTGCAAGTATGCAGTCTGTCTGGGTCTCCCCCAGGCTACCAGACCCACATGCTTGTCTCCAAGCCTGACTGTGTGTAACTGCAGGAGCATATGGTACTGCATTATCATAATCATTCCCTATCAGGACATTTATTGCTGGTTTCCTTTTCCAACCTCCCAGTCAAGGGGAACCCTAACCAAATGTATTTGGAGTAGGGTCCCTCCTAAAGCTCTGACTGGAGGAGACTGCCCAGGCAAGTAGTGCTCCTCTGTAACCATTGTAGGCTTTACAATGATTATGTCAGAGGCTATGTCTCTCTTAGCAATGGCCTCTTTGTCATTCACTACAATAGGATAGAACCTCTTGTGGTAGTTTGGTACCCTTTTTCTCCCAAGACAACCTACTATTAGCATTTTGTCTTTCCCACTTACTGGCTCTCTCACCTTTTGTTCCCCTCCTTGCCTCCCTGGACATCTGTATACCACATGGCCCCACTGGATGCATTCAAAACATTTAACCCTAGGTCCTGGACATGTACCTGGACTAGTGGCTTCCCTTGCTACTGGCAGATTCTGTTGGGGCAGTCTGTACTGCCCACCATGGGTTCATTTAGACCCATGGGCAGTACTGGGGGTCCCTTTCCTGTGCAGGGATGCCCTGCTTGCTAGGCATAGGTTTCCCTTCTTCCCCAACTCATCTGAAGTAGCACATTGTCTATCAGCTAGCCAGATCCTCATGTCCTCAGGCAAAGTGCTAAGGGCTTGTTCCCCTCACCAAATGGTCTGCCAGCCCTTTAAAAGTGGTGACCTGACATCCACTCACCCACCTATGAAAATAAGTGCTCAGTATAGCAACATATTCACACACACTTTCATCTGACTTGCATCTGTCCTCACGAAACATTTAAAGTTTCAGGTGTTAACTTAAAGCATTCTAACAAGCAATGCTTAACAACTGTGTAATTAAAACAGTCAACGTCAGACATTTTAGACAACACAGTTAAAGCTTTACCATGGAGTAAGGGGGTCAGGAACCATACCCAGAGCCTTTGGTCAACATCATACTGTTTACATACCCTCTCAAACATATGAATGAAACTATTAAAATTATCCCCCTCTTTAAACTGCAGAAGAAATTTACTGACCTGTTGTGCTTCTGTGGTCCAGTTACTCTCTTCCCCATCACCTCCATGACTCTGGCAAAGAGTCAGCATCTCCTTCTCATGCTGCCTGTGCCTCTCCTTTTCCTCAGCTTCCAGGCATAGCAGTTTCTCATTCTCCTCAGCCTGCAAACGTCACAGTTTCTCCTTGTCCTCACTCTCTAGATGCCTCAGTCTCTCAGCTGCTTTTAGTTCCAAACGCCTGGCCTCCAACTCAAGTCTCTTTAACTCCAAATGGATTTTTAACTCTTCTGCAGAAAGGTTGAGCTGTCCATTCACTGAGTGTGGTACATCTCCACTGCCAGTCGGATTGTCCTCCTGGTTACTGTTTTCTGATGCAGCTGTGACCAAGGCCGCAATCAGGTCTGCCTTAGTCAGATTTCCATGCACCAGTCCCCTAGCCTGGCACATCTCAGCCAGCTGGCTCCTTGTCAGCTATCTGTACTCCTCTGCTGACATGCTGCCTGCTCTCCCTGACTAAGTTAACAAAAGAAATAAAACAATTGTGATCTGAACTCTGAGTATTCACTTTGTGGCTGATTTAGAGTAGAAAGCACCTTCAGTGATCACTGTACACAAGCTACAGGAATTCACTCTACCCACACCACTACAAGCCAATCAGTATTTTCCAACCTATTAATATGTGGTGTGGATATCCCACCACTGCCAAACAATTAATATGTGACGCCCATGCACTGGCCCAGCAATCAAGCAGCCTCAGTCCTCACCACTAATACCAGTGAGGGGCGTCCTTATAGGGAAAGGATAATAAATACACACACAGTAAAGTACAATTTCCCTTAAGAGCACACAGAGATCACAGTCAGTCTGGGACTGGTTTCTCCCTTTCTCTCTAGGTCCCCAGTCAGAATCCCCACTGGCACAGCTATAGGGTCCAGATCTCAGCTTAGTGGGCAAGCTAAAACCTCAAGCACCCTCTCTGTCCAACCAGTGCTTCGTGTCCTTTCCCAAGTAGCTGACACACAGACACTTTAAGATAAGAGCTATATACAACACACAGACACTCCTGGGGAAGGCTGGCACAGGTACTCCAGCTGTGCCCCTTTTCTGCTCAGTCTAAAAGGTAGTACCAGCTGCCACCACCCACTTATATCAGCTACTCAAAGGTTCTTCTGAAAGGGTGACCAGTTATTACTGTGCAATATTATTATCCAAATTAAGTGCGACTGAACAGTCAAGGCTTATTAGAGTGACTTGGTATAGTATCACTATATACATGCAATGTACTCTACAGCTTAAATTAACTCTACATAAAACAGCCACAGTTGAAAGGTTTCAAAATATTTAATAATAAATAATAAAAACACAAGACAATACTTATTGCTACACAGTGCTAGTCAAGAGTTCAGATATCACATAGAAATACTTAAAATAATACCGTAGAAAAGTTTTGACATCACAGAAAAACAAACTAGTCTAATCTTCCTATTTCCTGGCTATATCTAAGAGAAAACACAGTTCTAAATAACTTATATATAGAACAAAGCAGTGCTGGTGATGTTGGATGTTCTCAAGACAAAATGCTCTGAGCTCTCTGATTCTCTTTTTTTAAATTGATAACACAGAGCTGCTTCACATGACATCATTATTCACACTTCTCTGGTGTTCCCAGGCTAACAAAAACTATGTTTACATTCTTTACACCTGGTCAGAAACCAGAGCAATAAAGGACATTTATACATGCAAATTCTAGCCATTAACTCTGGTCTTAAAACAATAGGCAGGATGCCTCCCTCTAGACATATCGGCTCCGAATTTTGACATCAAAGATTTGACTTATCAGCTTTGTTACAGCAGAGTGCACCGTTGTTACATTTTTGCAGTTCAATATCCAATGTAGTCTTTTCACATTTAAGAGAACAAGCCTGTGGCTTACATTAATATTTGCAAATGACAGAATTATCTACAAAATTCTGTCTGGCTAGGATGGCAGCCTTCACCTATCTTCACAGAAACAGATAAGTCCTCCTAGATCAGTAAATCACAAATCAGTAATAGAAGCAGTTGAAATCAGTTTTACAGAATCGGGAAATAGAGCAGGACCTAAGGTTTATTCTCAGATCATACATGGCCATATTGTCTGTATCACAGCAGTCCTGACTGTCATACTATTGTCTGTCATATAAGAATGGTGGTGTGGAGTGTTTATGGATTCTGAACACTGATTCAAGTAAATGTGCACCAGAGCACCCATACACGTGCACACACACACACACACACACACACACACACACACACACACACACACACACACACACACACACACTCTCTCTCTTTCTCTTTCCTCTGCTCCTCTCTTTATCCTTCCATGCCAAGAGTTTTTGCTCACAAGAACTAAATCAATATGCTTGCTCCTAGGATGGCTGGAATTACCCACCCTTTTGCAGTTCAACCAGCTCATAGTAGCACAAAAAGTCCTCAATCATCCTAATAATACACCTGCACTCAAAAACATCATTAGCCCATATAGTAACCTCAGGCTACTTTGATCATCTAACAGGCTACTGGCTCTAACATTCAACTCCAACAACTCAGCCGGAGATGCTCTGTTTGCCAACTCCATTGGCAAAAGCTGGAACGTACTTCCTGCAGACCTTACCCTGGAACCCTCACTTTCCCTATTCAAAAAAGTCTTAAAAAATATTTTATATCTCACTGGCAATGCCCCTGCCCTAAACCTGACTAGTACCATCTCCAACCAAACTGCTATCCCATAACTGTACTTCTAAATCTACTTATCTTATCTTATGGTACAAATGAATTACTGTAAATTTTGCTTGCTAGGCCACTGTTGTAACCTGTATGAGCTAATCATTTACTATTACTATTACTGGAAAACTATCTGTGTATTATGTCTTAAGTATTGTCTTGATAACTTTATGTACTGTTTTTTGGAGCTTTTCTCTCCAGGCCTCCGCTGAAAATGGACATGTACACAGTAGGATTATCCCGGTCAACAAATGTAAAATGAATAATAAAATATGCTTGCTCAATAAGCCTGCTTTTCTACAACAGTAGAGAGTCTATTATCTGAATGTCAATTATCAGAAACATCAATTATCCGAACACAACCTTCCAAATTTTTTGGGTAGGTAAAATCATAAAGTCTGAATATTTAAACATTATACTTTTTCGCTTGTGTGTGTTTTTGAGCTTGTAGCCCACTTGGGTCCAAAAGATATTCTTTATTGTCCATTGGAATCACTGAATGGTTGAAAAGCATGCAGAAAAAAAACAGGATTTTTGCAGTTTTTTTATCCGGGTCAATGTACGTTTGATTATCCGAACTACTCTAGGTCCCACTTAGTTCAGATAATCGACTCTTTACTGTATTGCTCTCCTGTCAGCTCTCCTTCCCTTTAAAGTCTCACTATCTATTCTTCTATTCTTTTCCTGCTTTGTAACACACACACACACACACACACACACACACACACACACACACACACACACACACACACACACACACACATGTGTGTGTGTGTGTGTGTGTGTGTGTGTGTGTGTGTGTGTGTGTGTGTGTGTGTGTGACATACAGCTTTCACCCTGTTAAAAATAGCTGGTGGATTTTAGCTTTTGTTTTTTTTAAACCTCTGCAGTTTTGTCTGATTTCTCTACTTGCTCCTGCCTTAACTGATATAGTAATTTGTATAATTACATTATAGTTTTTTCATACTTTTTAAATGTTCCATCATTTTCTGTATAACACCATTTTTTTGTGAATGACTTTATTGATTTACTGACTTTTAGAAATTTGCTTATTGTGTTTCTGCACCACCCTTCTTATGTGTCAGCAAGCATATGACAACAGTGACTATGGAGACATAGACCATTTATTAAGTGATGCCCTGACTATAAAGCTTGTGCTCTGGCATTTTCATTGATTCTACACATTAACTCATGTGGATTTAGTTTTACTGTTTCTCTACCAGATTGTTCCACTTTATGGGTCTTATTTCATCATCAGCAATAAATGTTATTTTTGACTTTATCCTCCGTGATATGTACTGCAGCACTATTAACTCTTGAGCCCACAGTTTATGGTAAGACCTTTAACGAGACAAACATGGTTATCAGAACAGTGTGTTAGACCTACTCTGACATAAACAGTTTGTTTCAAAGCACTGAATAATATGCACACAACACTAATCCAGATATTCTACTGAATTTTTTTAACAAAATCTGCTGTTTCGTCAAATAAAGGCAGTTTGCACCATGCCATTGATTATGCCAAAGTTCTTCAGAAATAGTTTGGGAGTGATTCATTTGGCAAATGCCTTATCTATAGTAGAGAAAATATGTCTTCATTACTCTGAGGCAACTGAAACATCTGTTTTCGTGACCAGGATGCATGCTGTGATGATGTCACTTGCCTAGCTTTGCACAACAAAACAGCCATGGAGAATATATGAGCTTTTTTGATTGGAATTGTGCTGTTTTTTTAGGAACATAATCTATTTCGCATTTAGAAAAGTATGAAAGAATGCTGTGTTTTTTTCCAGATTGGCACAATCTTGTCTAAAGAACAGTTTGCTTAGTGTTGCTTCATCTAACACCATTAGAGCTGGTAACACTATCATGGCAACATAATACCCTATATGGCTATGAAATGAATATTTGTACAAAAGAGGTCAAAACATTATAGTTCATTTTTTCTCTGTGGTTTAGTAATGCCATTTGTCAGTACTTTGTTAGCTGTGTATGCAAAAATACCTACAAGCAGATATTGAATAGATGTATAGTGTATAGCTAAAATATGATTTAAAGTCTTAGGAAATATATCAGGTTATGCTCATTAACTGACCGAGGAATTTTGTTTACTCAGATGTCTGAATCTCTTATCAGTACCACAGTGTCTCAGAGCATGTCTACTCAGTTATGTATTAATTTACTCATTTGTGGTTTGTTTTTAAACTATAACAATCTAAGAGAATGAATAGACTTAAGAAAGTTAGTGACAGTTTTATTATACAGTATGTTACTTCCTGCCCTAGACAACGCATATCTCTCCTCCTTTCTCTCTCCCTGTCTCTGTATGTGTCTGCATAAGGTAGATTACACCAAAGGGTCCCATTTCAGCCAAAACCAGTTACAAAAGAAAGGCAAATAAAACAGGCAATCACACCAGTTTACAGTGTATTACAGTTGGTATGCAGTTACTGCAGCAGCAACTTAACAACGATACATTTGTTCTAAAGACAGACACACTTGTTTGCATGCACGCACACACACACACACACACACACACACACACACACACACACACACACACACACACACACACACACACATGCTTGAATTTCTTTGTTGTAAAACTGAATGCAGATTATGCAAGGATTAGAACCAGATGGATCCCCCAAAGTGTTCCAAATGAACTAACAGTCGAATTATTAAAGCCTTCTACAAATCAGGAGAAGTTGGATGCTTCTCCTAGAATTATGGCAAATTTAATTGCCCTTCATAAGAATGCTAAGCCAGATGAAGATGAAACCACCAACCAGTTCAGCCTACCTACTGTGATATGAGTAATAATGGGAGCTGCTCTAAATTAAAGTTGTGTTCAGTACTAACAGCCTGTGGGAGTAGGAAACAAAACAGCATTTAGTCTCTGTGATCATGTTACATACATCAGACAGAGTTATGAAACTACACAAAAACAGAAAAACATCTAATGGAGTTCTTCAATTAGGTGGCAAAAATGATATAGCAGGCTAGGGCCATGAATGTGGCTCTCTAGAATGGTAATACATATGGTAACACCCAGACCATTAGTTCAAAAGATGGACAACCTTTAAGTGAATAATAGGGCAATAGCATGGCAAAAAGGTGCCCATATAACAGATCACAGAGCATAATGGCAAACTGTGTTTACAGTAAGGAAAAGAAGAACTAATGGGCATCGCATACTGGTTAATACTGGAATGTAGGGGCATTGCAGAGGGACTGGGTGGAGAGCTATTTATGTGTGTTTTCAGAAAGCATGAAGATCTGCAACTGAATGGATATCCATGGTGATGTAGGAGGGATGAAAAGAAACATAGCAAGTGTCAGCACCACTGACATAGAAGGATAAAGTTCTGAATATGGCCCATATGGGCCAAGTTCAGTTAGCAGTTTTGGCATATGATGACACTGGCAGAGGAGGATGGGTGTGCCCATCTTAGGGAAGGACAGGGTAAAGCAGGGAGTACAATGCCACAATACACCAGAAGAATACTAGTGTTTCAGTGGACATCCCAGGGACAGATGTATGGTTTAACAAGTCACCTCTGGTGATAGTACTCATTAGCAAATACATATGCACTCTCAGGTGGAGGAAATTATTAGTCCCTGCAGTTATGTGGGTAACACATCCCCACACTGAGAAGCATTGTTAGGGATTTACGCAAAAATATTCACAAGAGCATAAACTCAATGACCTCTGCCTGACACTGGAAGAGCTTGGTGGTGGTGGTGGGGGGTGGGGGTGGCAGTGAGCAGCAGGATTGGCTCAGTTATTTTAGGGTAGGGGAGAGAAAGACATTTTTCTATCTAGCAGTGTTTCAGTACAAGTAAAAGTTATCATGAAAGCCATGGCTGAGGGATGTAGACTTTGAATCCAAAGCTGGTGATAACAGCTCTCAGGTTATGAGTGGGTGTCATGCGGGGTGGGCACATACAATACATATTAAGGGGTGTTCAAGATTATCATAAATAATGCAGCATCTACATCACCACAAGGAGAGAGACTAGCGTGTGATTAGGGTGGAGGAAAAATATATTTATAGTCTGCATCTGGAATGGTATTGGCCTCTGACTGGAGGGAGCATCTGCCACGTGGAACTAGATCAGGTTGCCTTTATGTTCCAGTCTGGGGGATAAGCCAGAATTCCCCAGCTTGTAGCAATGGAACATCCTTGATCACATCCAAAACAGGTAGATAAAGTAACCCATGATTCTTATCTGTGGAGGAGGTGGGTAAGCCAAACTTATCTGGCCATGGCAAGGGATGCTCACTCCAATAGTATGATAAGTGAGTGTGTTTGCAGAAGTAGAGGCACAAGATACCCCTGTAGCTGTGTGGATGACAAGTCTGTCTGGACAGTTCTAAACCTGATCCCAGTTGGAATTCCCAGGTAACGGTACAAATGTGCATATCTTAATGGAGGGTAGATTGATGGTGCACAGGCATGGGGGCAAAAATACATAGAAAAAGTGTGAGAACAAATCTAACTGCTCATACTGGAGATAGGGGAGAGAGACAGTATGTTATGATAGTGTGGTGCTATCTAAGTGTTCAAAATACTGGGTGTAACTGGTAAACAACTCTACTATCGTTTCAAAGAATGGAGGGGGTTAGGCATTTGTTTAAGAGGAAAAAGGGCTTCTTGAGAGTATAAGAAGAAGGAAAGTAAATTTGTAACTTATTCAAGAAAATACATAGCAGTGACAGAGGCAGGAAAATACTTATTGGCCAAATAAAAGGTATGTGCGTGCAATATGGATGTGCATACAGCTCCAAAGTAATGGTGCATTAGTCTGTGGGATGGAGGAGGTTTATGTGTGTGATCAGGAAATGTAATGGATTGTTAGCCTATTTAATATACAGCCCTGGATTTTGCAATGCACTTTGTAATGTTTGTGTCTCAGGTCATGGTAGGGAAGAATTATTTCAGTAGATAAGGTGAATATTAATAAGCATTTCTTTCTGGGGACAAACCCCATATTAAAACTGGCTTTAATGTGGCATTAAAGAATATAGAGAAAATAATTACATGTCAGGATGTGAAGATCTCTTAGAGATGGCTAGGTTTTATGTGGTATTTGATTTGTTGTGTAAGATACAGATATGTTGGAAATGTTATGAAAATTAGTATAAAGCAGAGAAATGTGGAAATCAAGAAAAAGCACAAATTCAAATATTCATGGAAGACTTAAGTATGCCAAGGTTAGAGGTAGATGATGCTCAACATTTAACAGTTAAGATAGGAGGAGATGAGTTAAAAATGGTGACGCATATTCAATCTGTAGGAAAGTCTCCAGGGATAGATGGAATTCCTGTGAAAGTTTGGAAACTAGGTGGGAAGAAAATTATAAAGATTTTGAAGATTTTGTTTAACAGTATTTTAAAAGGAGGGGAAGTACCAACATTCTGGAAGAAATCTGTTGTAGGTATAAAATCTAAAGATAATAAAGGTCTATCAGATCCAGCTTCATATAGGCCATTTTGATTATAAACCATGATTATAAAGTGTCTATGTCTATAATGGCTAAAAAAATAGCAAAGGTGATGCCAAAATTGATACATGTGAATCAATGTGGTTTTCTGGAGGGGAGGCAAACATTTTACAACATTAACAGAACAATGATGATCTAGAGGGAAGCAGAATGTAAGAAATCACTGCTGTTTATTGGTGAATCTTGATGCAGAGAAAGCATTCAACAGAGAAAGCTGGGATTTTATAATTAGGGGAATGGAAGCATTTGCATTCCCTGATACGACAATAAAGTTAATTAGCAGGATATATGAGGGATCAGAGGCAAAAATTAAAGTTGGAGAGTTCCTCTCTGATAAGTTGAGTCTGAAAATAGGAACAAGGCAGGGGTGTCCTCCTTCCTGTTTATTTGCATTTTATTTAGAGCCATTGGCAAAGCAAATAAGGTACTCAGAAATTCAAGGATATAATTGGTATGGTAATCAAGAAAAGCTAGTTTATTTGCAGATGATATTATTTTGTACCTGATAAAACCAGAAAAGGACATGCCAGTGTTGTGGAATATTCTGACACAGTTTTGTTTTTGGAATGTAATTTTACTGCAGACAAAACAAAGGCTATAAATGTAAAATATATGCCCACACGTTAATTTATTCAGCAATACCTATATTTATGGGATCACTATAACATGATGTATTTAGGACAGGACTATGGGTTTAAAAGGATTCTGTTATAACAGCTAAGGATATCTGGAAAGAGATTAAAAAGATAATACAAAACATGAAAAACTAGAAGCTCTTGTTTATGGACATGGATAGCAGTGAAAATGTTTTAGTCCCTTTAGTTTAATATACAGGTCAGATATATTTTTATCAATCAGAAAAGTTCTAGACAGTAATTAACAAGAAGTTGAAGGATTTCATCTTGAAGGGGAAGAAGTCAGGGGTTAAGTAGGATAAGTTGATTCTTCCAATAGAATAAGGTGGTTTATGATTGCTTGATTTGAAAGAATATTTTAGAGCTACACAGTTAAGGCTCATATACATTACACAAGCAGAAAGCTATATCATTCAAAGTGGAAAATGGATGATGATGAAGCATGGGAGAAATTCAAGAAATAAGGAGAGACTGGGATTTTGGATACATATCCTTAAGAAGAATAATAACAGCCATACAGAATATTATATTCCTAAAGTAATAGAAAGTATCTAAGAACTAAGCAAACATGAGAATGGAGAAAGGAGATTCTGCCAATAGGGATAACTTTAACTAGGAGTACAGACAACAGGCAGGGGGGGGGCTGGAATTTACTGGGGAAAACTGGCAAAGAAACCAATGTATCAGGAGGAAATAACTAGACAGGGAAAGGTAACAGAACGGGAGGAGGTCAAGAAGACATTTGGACTGCGGGCTAGAGACTGCCTTCCCTGCTGATATCAGTGTATAGGGAAAGAGAAAGGGATAATGAAATCTTAAGTGAAAAACTTACACTTTTAGAGTTTTTAGTTGAATGTAATACAGAAGATGCTGTTAAAAAAGGATAATTAGTACGGCATACAAATATTACACAATAGCTATAGGAATCAATTGGAGGAGGTTAGAAAAGATTGGGAAGCGAGAATAGGTAAACAATAGACAAGGAAACAATGGGAGAACATATGTATGGTTGTCAAATATGCGCCAAAGTCTAGACGATTTAGGATCTTTGCTTGGAAGTGTTGGCATAAGTATTTTTATACCCCAAGCAGACGCCAATGAATTTTTATCAGGTAAGAAAATGGAAATTAAAGTCTAAACCAGCTGTACTTTCAGTAGTGAATACTTTAACAGAGATAAAAGAACTGTAAGTGGGATCTTCAGAAAAGGGTAAAAGCAAACTACATAGAAAAAAATGAAAATTGTGAAAACTATACATGCAGAATAATGTTTTGGAGGAGAATTGAGGTTTAACATAAGGCAGGAATTGAGCAATTTATGTAATGTTGGATTGATGATAATTGTATAAAAGCGTGTGATGTATAATATTTGTAACTGAACATGTTAACATGGTTTATTTTCTTTTATATAAATGTATGTTTGCCTCTATCTTAAGTGATAATTCAATAAAAGCTGTTAAAACATGTTTGTAGTTCACCCGGGTGTTCCCTAGGCATAATTTATTTTTTGTAATGAAAACCTCACTGCAACAGTATTTTTATTGTGCATTTTAGTAGACAGACCTTCAGCCATGAGTGTATCACAACTGGCAAGGAGATGTGGTAACTGTTTCTACTTATATTTTATAGAACCTGCATTTTTTTGTTTCTCCCACCTTTTTGATAGACTTTTGGGGGGATTCAATGAAGCCTACACAATAATTTTGACCGTGTG
This sequence comes from Protopterus annectens, assembly GCF_019279795.1. Taxonomy (NCBI): domain Eukaryota; kingdom Metazoa; phylum Chordata; order Ceratodontiformes; family Protopteridae; genus Protopterus; species Protopterus annectens. The sequence continues at coordinate 822,434,564 of NC_056726.1, forward strand.
TGCATCGTGGCATAATGTGCACATGGCTGTGAAACGTTTTAGATTCAGTAAATTCTGCATACCAATGCACACTCACGAGCAAATGTAAAAACTTTCATGGCATGCAGATTACAGCATAAATATCTGAATTTTATGTTAATGAAGCAAACCAACGTGGTGGAGTGATTCAACAACCTCTGAAGCAACTGTGTAGACACCATGTTCATGTTGGCCTCGTATTCCAAAACTTTCTGAATGCAGCCACATAAAGGAGTTTACATGGAAATAAGAGCAAGCAAAAGCTCTTACATTTATAAAGAACTGACCTTACATGTAACACCACATACTATTACCTAATTACACACTGGATGCTAGAAGATCAGAATAACAAATATAAAATTATCTTTTTAAGTGCCATGACATAAATGCAGCTTTTCTCCTCTACCTCCAAATGAAGAATATACTCATAAGTAATGCAGGCTGCTAAATGTTTAAATGTCATGAAACAGAGTATTACAGTGTAATGTAAACATAAGCATTATGTAGCTGATGGATTACAGTCCCATTTTATTATAACATGTATTCCTCTGTGCAGATATAGTGATGGATTACAGTCCCATTTTATTAAAACGTGTATTCCTCTGTGCAGATATATATAGGCAAAGTAATACCCTCCCTTGTGTTCACAACATTGAGCTCCCATGCAGTTTACCTGCCTACATGATTACTGACCATGTAGATTCTGGGCTATCAGCATGGTGAAGATGCAAATGAGGTCAAAACTCATTAGAATTGTTGAATTGCAAAAAAGAGTAACTGTGTAGGGATGTTCACTTTGTGGAGGCACTTCCACAGTGCTCGTATTGAATGCAATGCAATAGTGAATGATGGCATCAGGGGAGTGTGTCAGGTTTCACTTGCAGAGGTGAACATGTAGGACTGTGAAGGGTGAAAGTGCATGTAAGCAGTGCACAATTCCCAAGTTCTGTGCCATCCTCATTATTTGGTTGTTAAAATTTGTGGTCTCTGTCTGGTTTAATTCTTTTTTTTTTTCTTTGCCATTGTTTGCACAGTAGAGCGCTTAGCTCAGTCACTAGAAATGGAGGAGTGAATGGCTGGTTTCTCTAGGTTGCTATGTAACTATTCCTGTGGCAGCACATGTATTTGTTAGGGCTGGAATAAAGATGGTCCTGGGTTTGACTACAGGTTGTGCAACCTTTCCTTCACTTTTTATGGTCCATGTTTGCACGATATCATGAGAACAGAGAAATAAATATCAATTTTTCCTATGCTTATCTTATTAATGTGAAGGTGCACAGAGGTGTGCAGAGATCTGCATAACACACTAATTAACAAGCAACAGTTGTGTTTAATAGATGCTATTTATAGCATAAGCAGGTGAATTTCATGTTAATCAACCAATCTAACATGGTGGAGCTATTCAACAATTCATAAAGCATCCATGTAGCCTCCATTCTTTTTTTTCCTCAATACTGCAACACCACTGGAGTTGAGACAAGAAAATTTTAACTGCCACAATGCTAACAGCTGCTGCAGCTATTCTACATCTGTATGTGCTACTGGCTGAAGCCAATGCTGCTGTTGCTGCTGACAATAGGCCTGAGCCGAGATGGAGAAGACTGTTCAGGCCCAGGGTAACTTTCCAGGTGCTACATGAGCTGGAGATTGTAGAGCGCTACAGGGTGGAAAGGGGCACATTACAATAATTCTGTGAGCTCTGACCCCTCAACTTAGAGCCAGAACCAACTGAGGGGAGCCCATCCCAGTGGAAACTAAGGTATGTGTAACCCTTAGAATGTTAGCTACTGGTACTGGGGACACTATGGGTGTGTCACAGGCATCAGCCTCCAGGATTCTTCTACAATTTCTGGATGCTATGCTCATACATGCCAATGAGCACATATTTTTCCCCATAGTTCTGAAGAGTTGGGCAGCAATATGGAACTGTTTTACCATATAGTGCACTACCGTGAATTACTAGGTGCCATAGATTGCACTCATGTACACATTAAGGAACCACCTGGTGAGCAGGGTATAATCTACATTAACCACAAGTGATACTTTCCATCAACTGCCAAGTTGTGTGGAATGCCCAGGGAATTATCTTGAATGAGTGTGCTGGCAACCCTGGCAGTTATCATGACTCCTATATATGGCACACATCACAGCTGTACCAAATGTTTGCTGGTGGGGGACATCCCACAGGGCCATTTACTGGGGGATGCTGGCTATGCCATGGAACCATGGATAATGACACCCATGACAAGTGCACATACACCCACAGAACAATGCCATAATGAGGCACATCCTCAAACAGAAACATCATAGAGCATGTGTTTGGGCTATTGAAGTCATGGCTCCAGTGCCTAGATATATCCGGTGGAGCTCTGAAGTATAATCTACACACATGTACACAAATATTCACAGTATGTGATATGCTCCACAATCTGATCCTGTGGAAACAGCTGCAGCAGGATCAGCAAGGAGAAGGCACCCCCAGCTGCTGTTCCTGTAGGCAGACATAGGTGTGATTGGTATGCCCTTGCTTGGCAAAGAGACAATGCATATCACATTACCTGACCACCTAGGGACCTAATACCTTTCTCCTACTCCATGCAGCTCACACAACCTTTACCTCCCCATGTATTGGCTGTGTACTCATACCTCCCGACCGTGCCAAACTACTTGGTAAAAACCGAGCTTAGGGGTCCAAATAATGGGGTGCCACAATTCCCGAGTGCAACCCTTAATTCCCGATTTCCCAGCACTTTTATTTTAAAAATTTAAATCCCAGCGTTTTTGAGCTGACATCATAGCACACATGATGATGTCAGCTCTGTGAGATGGCTGCCAGCCTGTCAGAACCAAGCTGAAAGGCTCAACTTGCATCCATTTCCAGCTGCTCAACATGTGTCCCTTTCCAAATGTTTAGCGGGAATGCCACAATGCGAGTCTGGTGGTGGATATATATGACCTTGAGCTGCAAGACTGGAATGGAGAGATGTGAGGCTGATTAGCAGTACTGCTGACAAGAAGGAAGGGGGATGTGTGAGCTAACAACAGAGGAATGGAAGAGCTGCCATTTCATATGCTGCAGCAGAGGTACGTTTTCATATGCAAGGAATGGAAGCTGCAGTGTGTGTGTGTGTGTGTGTGTGTGTGTGTGTGTGTGTGTGTGTGTGTGTGTGTGAAATGCCCCAGGTGAATATACCTGGTGGCTAGATGGATATTCAGGCTCAATTCTTGTACCTTTGGTACAAGTGACAAGCACCTAAAGTCCCTACCCACAACCCCTTATGAAAACTCTCCAGATTTATGCTTCATATTTGTTCTGTTCCTCATAAAATGTGTGGTTTTATGGCTTTTTGTGGCAAGTCATTGAAGGACTGAATTCAGTAAATAATGACAGGCATTTGAATTTCAGACTTCATATTCTTCAGAAAATAAATGGTAACACAAAACCTTTTATTTTAGCAATTTTCTAAGTTTATAAGGTCAGTATTTGAAATTTGTCCATATTTTTGAGTCTGTAATGTATTCCCCAATTATTGTCTTTGTCCAGGTTTGTTTGTGCTAACAGGTTGAGAGCTATGGTAAGAAATTAGAACTGAATTCTGTATTCCCCATTATTGGCGTTGTCCAGGTTTTATGTGCTAAAAGGTTGAGAGCTATGGTAAGAAGTGAGAACTGAATTCACTAAACGATAGCCATGTAAGTTCAGAAAACTTCTGATTTGGCATAGTGGTATGTTGATCTGACTGTAGTATACAGGGTCCTGGGTTCAAGACTTGGCAGTGAAAGGCATGGTGGTAACACATTTTATTCTAGCAACTATCCAAAATTATACAAGCAATGTTTAAAATGTGTCCCTGGTTTTGGGGCTTTTGTCTACCCCCCCAATAAATTTTGTCTTTTTCCAGATTTTATGTGCTGCAAAGTTGAGAGATACAGTTGCGTGTTGAGTGGATTTTGTCTACCCCCCCCAATACATTTTGGCTTTTTCCAGATTTTTTGTGCTGCAAAGTTGAGAGATACAGTTGAGTGTCGAGTGGATTTTACAAGGAGCTGAGAGCTTCAGGGGAAGAAAAGTCTAGTGTTGCTTATGCTGAGTCGGCTTGCATTGTTAATAGCATTACAGGTTAAATTCTTGCTTTTGATGTAGAAGGCTGTGAGTTCTACTCCCACAGTATGTAGATGCATTGCTAATACTGTACTGTGTTGTACTTTTAAAGGGGGTGGGTGTAACAAGTCAAGGGTGTAGCTATAGATAAAACAGAAGTGAGAAAATGTCATGCACAAGGGCATTTGTGCCTCAGTGGAAAGCACAAAAAATATCATTGACCCAAATTCAGGAACAGAAAATCATAATTTTGTTCTGTGCTACATTTAAACAAGTACAGTACATTTTCCAGCATTCAAGATAAAACACATATTTTCCACTGCAGACAGTGGAGAAGCAAGAGTGGCTAGTTAACAGTACCTGGATTACAATGATAGTTTTGATGCTTCAGAATGAAAGTAGGAGAGGGTCTGTCAGTACTTGGACTAAAAATTGGAAGTCTTAAAACGTGCAGTTCACCTAGTTTATTTTGTTGTGCATTTACATCTATTGAGTTGGTTTAATAACACAAAGTAAGTCAAGGAAAAAAATAAAATTAACATAACTAAAATTGAAAATAAGTGTAAGAAGCTGTGGCTTATACTACTGTTATATGTATATATGTTTGTGTGTGTGTGTGTGTGTGTGTGTGTGTGTGTGTGTGTGTGTGTGTGTGTGTGTGTGTGTGTGTGTGTGTGTGTGTGTGTGTATCTCTCTCTCTCTCTCTATATATATATATATATATATATATATATAAACAACAGTCCCAAGGATGAAGCAGCAGCAAAAACTAATAAAAACCAAACCACCAGTCTGACCGAACAATGAAGGAAACCACTAGCAATAGCGAAAAACACAGTTTAATATCGCTTTCATCTCAAAAGACTTCTTCAGAATGAAGGTCAGACTGGTAGTTTGGTTTTTATTTTATATATATATATATATATAAAATCAGGAAGATGTATCAAAGAACACCTGTATGTTTCTTGTTTTGTGTGCAAGGGGCCTATGATTTGAAAACAGCCCAAAGGTAATCTGTATCCACCACTGGCCAGATACATTTTTTTTTGGATATGGTGTGGGTGTTAATACAGTTTCAATGAATGTGAGTTTCAAGGGCAGAGAAGTTTTAATGCTAAGTCTGTTTTCATTGTGAGATAGTATTAGTGTTTGTGCATTGTGCTATAAAATGTAAAAATAAAATCCAAATAATCATTGTAGACATAAAGCAATATGCACATTAGTGTTTGTGGTAAATGCGGCAAATATCCAGGTAATGGGACATTGGATTGGCTGCAGGGGGACTCTAGTGCCATAGTTTGTTTGTTTGTTCTTCAGTTTGTGTCTGAAAGTTGGTATCCCACAATTCCATTGGAGCGGTTGGGGTTACGTAATTATGTATGCAACTTTTATGTTAATCAGCGTACAGATTTGTACCTATTTTTCATGGGCCTTGTCCATAGTTTTGATGTTTCCAGGTTGAGAGGTATGTGTGTACTGCTTGCATCAGACAGAGTCATCCCTGAACTAAAGGTGTGTCACATGCTGCATTTGCAAAGTAAGTCATGAACCTAGAGTGTATTCTTTAATAATATTATTGCATATCCTTGTATTTCCTAACTAGATACAGTAAGCAAGTAAAAAGTGGTGTATTTGTACAGAAAGTACCTTAACATGTGACATCAAACACTTATTTTCCTTATATTTGTCCATTAGTAATTAGTAGGCTTCAGGCATGAAAAATTCACATAATCATACCTCTGAAGAATACTAATATTCCCTGCATGACCTCAGTTTAGCACCATACCTTTGTACTGGTAAATCATTTAAGACAAAAGTTAGAAAGTGATGATACACATTGCAGTTTCAGACTTCATATGTGTTTTGTTTAATGACAGAATGTACCTTCTTTCTGCCATAACAGTAACTCAGCTATGCTACCCCCAAAAGAACAGTATATGAGTGTTTGTACCATCCAACCTGGACTTCATTTGTTGGCAACTGCATATCATATTATTCCCAGTTAATATCCTCTCACATGTTAAGGCTAATGATATAGAGTGGCTTACACACTGCATGTGTTAGATAAATGATGAATGACCAAGAAACACAGAAAGGTAACTTAGAGCTGTATATAACAGACTTAAATGTACAAATCACAGCTGATGGTTTCATAGCAGAGTACATTCTATTGCAGTCAGTTGTGTGAAGATTTACTTTATTTTGTTGATGCAAAGCTGTTTGTGTGGCAAAGAAGACTAAGGCATCCCTCCTGTTTTCTGAAGCTGTATTGGTGTGAGTGTTCAAATCCTGACATATGTAGAAAGTTGTAATGTGTACTATCAATGTTTACTGTGCTTTTACAGATTTTACATATGTCTGCTTTAGTTTCATTATCTTTTCCTCTTTGTCTTCTTTAAATTTCACTTTTGCATGATGTGCCGTGTCGCAAAAAAACAGTTTGGCTAAGCTTATCTGATTTGCTTGGAATGCAACATTGCAAAAATAGGGAAAAACAGATTGCCTAGAAAGCAGACACCCAAAAATAGAAAAAGATACATTCAGTTAATGCTCTTAGCCATCGTGAAAAGCCAGTCTGGAGTACAGATGAGACTGGGATATAGTAGCATGTATATATCACATAAGAGTAACTGTGAAACATTATCAAAGTGGCTTGTGTTTGTGCACTGCTTTCCTACATGCAAACAGGCTTATCTCACATGCCTGTGCACTTTGTTAACCATCACACAAATCCAGTACTCACTGCACTATGGAATTATATATATGATATTTTATTATTGGTGTTTATTGTCCAATTCTTTTGTATGACATAAAACTACATGTGGAAACATTGCAAACTAAGGGCACAATATAACTTTGTCATATATTTACAATACATCCATTGGTGGTGCTCACAGCCTTGATCTGCAAAACTCAAACAGCCAAGTATGCTGAATAAGGGTACTTGTGTTATTACACAGCTAGGTTTCTAACCACCCTATTGTTGTTAGGCTACTAGCCTCAGATGACACTATGAAGCAATGTGCCTATGCAGGACTCCCAACCTCTTGTCTCCCACATGGTCTGCGAATGTCATCTACTATAAGTTCACATGCAGTTCTGTAAAAATCAGACTTGTATCCAAAAAAACAGTGGAGCCAGCAAACAGTGACCAAAGTAAAGATATTTATTTAGGAGAACACAAAACAAAAAATGGAGCAAGCAGACCAGTTTTAGCTGTCTAATCCAGCTTTCTTCAGCATTGTTTGCTGGCTCCAATGTTTTTTCGGTTGCTATTGGGTTTGGAGCCATGCAGCTACCATATGTGCAGGGGCCTGTTCCTTTTAAAATCAGACTTGTGTCATGATGCTTGCATTAATTCCTGTGTTCTGTAGTATGTGTACTAAGATAGGTAGGGGTTTTATTCTCACTGCAGTCAAATGGGGGTTGGTGTGTGCGTGTGTGTGTGTGTGTGTGTGTGTGTGTGTGTGTGTGTGTGTGTGTGTGTGTGTGTGTGTGAGAGAGAGAGAGAGAGAAAGAGAGAGACATTGTTAGACTTTACAGTGAGTCTTTTACAGCAGCCTGTGAGACACTGTTATCTTGTCCTACAGAGATACATGTATGTTATTATTAGGTTATACAGTAAGTAAAAGAAGCTGCTGTACAAAAGTGAGAACCCAGAACTGGAAGACTACCCTCCTCAGCCTAAACAAGCAACTAAGACAACTTGTGCAATCTCACCCAACCCCAACCATTATTTCCTCTTTTTTGGGGGGTTGTTTTTAATTCCCTCCACAGCACAGCAGGGTAGGCCTATCCTATAGGAACCCCTGCCCCCACTCCACTGGTTATGGCACCATGGCACAGCACATGTGAGACACAACCTGGTAGCACCCCTTCTGCTGCAGCTGCACTAACTGGCTCCTCAGGTACTTCTGCCCCAGAGGACAGGCCTATGGTTTCCTCTGGGAGCAGTGGCAGAGGGGGTGATTTTTATCACCTGAGAAAAACTGCCAGGGATCGGGCATAGGATTGTGCACCACACTGTGGGCGCATGCCTATGCAGGATGGAGACACTGCTCTCCATCATAGCACTGAATAACATGAGGAGAAGCAGGCATCAGACACCAGCCATTGGCACAGTGAGGTGACAGTGATGACAGCCTTGGGTGAGGGCTCAATTCTCACTGTCACTCAGCTTGACGTCCATGGGTTTGCATGGTCCATACCCTTACCCCAACCATGGCGTTGAGCCACCTCTTGTATTCTTCACTGTCCCTGTGTCTTGTCTTGTATGTCCTGTCAGCAATTGCTTCCTCAACTTTTCAAATGACCTGCCCCAGACATGCCTACATCCCGTCCCCAATATTCCTCTTTTTTTTCTCCAAAAAAAAGGCACCTGTTCCAAAAAAATAAATCGTCCCATACATAGCTCTCCATGTTGTAAACATGTCTACTTGACAGACTTGATTTGGTCCAATTGGCTATACAAAATGATTACATCATTGTCACCTCTCTCCCTCTCTCTCTCCTGAAGTGACAGTCCAGATTCAGCTAATCTTCTGTATATATGATCCATTTTTCAGGGCACATTCTCAGTATACATCATATATTCACAATACATACACGTATTGTCCACACCCCAAGTAATACAACCCTGGGAGCTCAGGATTTTTTACATATATATCAACCACACTACAAAGTGTAATATATAATGTGTGTTCCCTCATGGACAGGCCCAATCAGTGGTGATGACAATCTTGCTCTGCTAAACTCAAACATCCAACTATGCTCAATAAGGATACTTGTGTTTTTACACAGCTAGGCTTTTACACACCTAGGACACACTCTACAGTTAAGCTACTGGCCTCACATGAACCTATGAATCTATGCACCTTTGCAGGCCTCACAACCTGTTGTCCCCCACATGGCCTGCTGATGTCATCTACTATAAGTTCACCTGCAGCCATGTAAAAGTTAGACTTGTGCCATGGTTCTCGAATAAAGTACTGGGTGCCGTAGTCTGTATACTTAGATAGGGGTTCTGTTCTCACTGCAGCCAACTGTGTGTGTGTGTGTGTGTGTGTGTGTGTGTGTGTGTGTGTGTGTGTGTGTGTGTGTGTGTGTGTGTGTGTGTCTCAACTCAGCAGAGTAGATGTTACTTCTCCAATGGCATGGCTTGCTAATCTTTTCATACTTGCAGAAGCCTACACATCAATTTCATGCAGCCCTCCCAACCTCTTGTCTCCCATATGGCCTGCTGATATCATCCACTATAAGATGACCTGCAGAAATGTAAAGTCAGACTTGTGTCATGAGTTTCCATATAGTAATGTGTTCTGTAGTCTATGTACTAAGATAGGTAGGGATTCTTTTCTCGCTGGAGTCAACTGTGTGTGTGTGTGTGTGTGTGTGTGTGTGTGTGTGTGTGTGTGTGTGTGTGTGTGTGTGCATCTGTCAGATGTTACATGACATTACAGAGATCCTTTTACACCATGTGGGATACTGTTATCACCATATGCTCAACAGACAATGCTGATGTACCACCACATGCTCAACAGACAGTGCTGATGTAATCAGCTATATCAGATTACTGCATATACAACCATCCCACCGGGACAGGATCAGACACTGGCCTGGATCCCAGGCAGATGTCACCTAAGGTTCTTAGGAGATCATTAGGTAGAGGAGTGGTGACAAGTAGGCTTTGGGGTATGTCTGGTGGGGTTGGGGGAGTGAAGTTTGCCCCAACCTGTCTGGTAGAAAGTTGGCAATGTCCTCAGGGTCTGTATGAGTGGTACAGTCCATTACTAGTTCGGCACAAAGCTGGCCCTTCACTTTTAGATTTCTGACGTAGCTGAAGAATGCCTCCTGATTATCTTTAGCTAGGGATGGTACTTTAAGTTTGTACATGGCTTTAGAGGACTTTTCAAGATAGCTAATTTCCTTGTTCAAGCTGTGGAGGGTGTCCTTCATCTGCTGAGTCAGTTCCTTCTTGCTCTTAGACATTAATTTCTTTCACTTGTTGTATAACCTATGTATGCTTGATGCCCACCAGGGTGGCTTGTTTTCTGTGAGGAGCTTCTTTTGATCCCTTCATGTTCACCTGACTCTATACATTTGTATAGATGTTTATACAGGCCGTTTGTTTATACCTCTGTACAGCAGTCATTGTTGACAGTGGTAGCAGGGGGGGTGCAACTATTTATGGCATCAGTTAGGAGCCTATAGTTTGCTTTGGATAAATGTTTCATCCTTTCTGCTCTTGAAGGCATGTCGGGTATAACTGTGACTGTAAATGAGACTGAATTGTGATCTGACCTGACCAGGAGGACAAACACACATGGGTTAGTGAAGAGAGCCACTATGCTGGTCAATACTAAGTCTAAAACATTCAAGCCCCTTGTGGGGGTGCAGACTATCTATTACACAGAATGTATATTAACAAAGTCCAGGAACCTTACAGGGAGCATATCTGTGCACATATATGACTCCAAATTGATGGCGGAATAGTTGAAATCACACATGACCAAGGTGTCTGGCTGTATAGTGAGTGACTCAAGTAGATTCAAGTAGGCAGAGTGGTACTCCTTGTTCATGGTGGGGGACCTATAGCTAACAATGATATGAAAGGGGGTTTTACACACAGTTAGTTGGACTTGGAGTAGTGCTACGGAGTCATACTCTTTGACCAGTCTTGTGGTGTATTTGTCTTTAATAAAGATATCTACACCTCCACCTTTGGTTTTCTTTCATGGTCATCTTGAAGTGTGAACATGTGGAAGGCATTGTACCCTTGCATGGCCAGGGTACTGTCTGTGGCCTTGAACCATGTCTGTGCGACTGCACAGATATGGGCATCTTCCAAGGTAAGGAGTTCTTACAGTGAGTGCAGTTTCTGATTTGCGTTCCTTGCATTAAGCAGCATCACCTTCAGTTTGTCTGTAGTGGATTATTTTACATTGAGACTTTAGTTGTTCTAACATTGCCTAAAAAGGCCACTTTGGGGGAGGCAAGCACCTTCATATAGTACAGTGAGGTACATCTCCAGTCATTCACTGCAACATTGACTATGACAAAGACATAACAGTACTTGTTGTTGACAGACTTGAGTGCATGCATGATCTGATGGACCCTGGCACCTGACAATCAGCTGACTGTGACCTCCTTGTCCAGCCTGGCAAGGAGGACATCCGTGTGTATCACCATGGAGTCACTTATGAGCAAGACATTTGGTTTTGAGGTGTTTTGCCTGAGGGGCTTATTGGTTGAGACAGTGGTGTGTGAATTACTATGTGTAGTGGATTCTGTTGGGTTTGCACTGTGTGCAATAGGTGTGCACTTGGGAGGTCTCTGATCTCTAGGTAGGTTTCTATCGAGTACCTCCATGTAAGTGGGTTTATGTGTTGTGAGCATGTTGTGTGCAAGAGGTGAATTGTGTATACTTACATGTTTGATATCAGGTTTGTTGTTATGTAAGAGAATTTATTCCATATTCATAGTATAGATACAGCTTTCACATGTTATAATATTTTTTTTAGCAGTAACTAATTGTCAATATATATGAGGCAATTGCTTTGTTGCCTCATGATGCCCATGTATATCAGGTTGCCTGGAGACATGGTGGGAAACTGTCTGTCCATTGTGGAATTTATATACTGTAGCAACTAGTGGGGAGTGGGCTAGATGGACCAGATTTTGGTATAAGGCTAACAACATGTGTCTATTTTATGGAGGGCTAGGGTTACAAAAATGTGTCAATGTTTCACAATGCACAACTGAGTTGCTCACAGGGCAGCAGTGCAAGCTCTGAGAGACTACAATAAACTGAGTGCAACCCCCCCCCCCCACAACAGAACACTGGAATACAAGCAAAGTTAAACTATTTTAAAAAAGTAAACAAAGGGAAAGGCCAACAGTGAGCCTTATTCCAGCAATCCCCAAATCAGATGGGTTCTTGGCTGAACAGTTCTGCCACAAGGGTACAGAGGGACTCCTTAATGTAAGAGGGTTGATTTTAGTGCTCCAGTGATACCAAACAGTCTAGATTCAGCAAGCCTGAATCAAGCCTCTGCTATAAAATGCAGAAGTCCTAGGAATCCAAAGTGCAGAAAATTGCAATTACAACAGAAGGACAAACAGTTTAAATAAAGCAGCAATTCAGTAGAATACTCTAACAAGAGTGTAGACAACAAACCTTCCTAGTGTAAAATAAGTGGGCTGGAACCCAACTGCTAAAACTATAACTAAGACACTTACAGAAGAACAGACAGAATAAGCCTTAAACCAGCAATTCCCAACTTAGAAAGGTGTAGGCTATCCTCCCCTGCCACAAGTGTCTACACCACAAATGATTCCTGATTCGGAGGCTAAGTGCTTAAACCATAACAAAGAGACTCAGAACAACAGCCACAATAAGCATTCAACCAGCAATTCACAGCTCAGAAGAGTAAAGGCTACACTCTCCTCCCACTAGAGTGTAGATTACAAACATTCGTAATGTAAGACAAGCCCAAGTGCTTAAACCAAAAGCAATAGGCTTAGAATAAAAGTTACAATGTAATACAATACCAGACAGATGACAGTGACATGTCTTTTAATCTACCCACATACATCATGTCATGGTTAGCAGGCCCTGTGTTATCTTGATGAGAAATCCTTGTGGTTTGTCCAGCTGCTGCTTGTGTCTGGTGAGGTTCATGCAAAAGAGAGCATTATACTGTATTACTGTTCTGATGAGTTTGACTACAGTGCTGTCATACAATCCTGAGATCTGAATGTAATGGTGTGTCTTATGATGTGCACCATACGTATGTACTGCAAAACATTAAAGTGAAAGGTTATAAAGTAATGACATACATTGCAGTTCCTGACTTCACAACCCTTACAAGAGAATACACTAGAAAGTACTGTCATGATTATACTATCCACTGTATCATTTGGCAAGGCAAACATAACTGACAGGTACAATTATCAGTTCAACAACATAAATGCAGATATACTATCAGACACAAAGCTTTTTTATTCCTGAATACAAAAGAGAGAAAACAGGAATATGGCACAGTTATCATCACTTGCACAGGGTGCTGGGGGGGCAGGAGGCCTAGCCTGACACAAAATGTTGGTGAATGTGTGTGAGGGAGAAGGGGAAGCAGGCAGGCTGTGTGTGTGTCTGTAGGGGTCCTCCATGTGAAAGTGGTGTGTGAGAGTCTGCATGAATACAGCCAAGCTCAGTGCTAGCTCTATGTCTTGATATGTCAGATGGGTGTGAGCCATGCATGGTAGAGGTGGCAGTTCATCATTGTTGCTCCTGACCATGAGAACTGGCTCTGCCAGGAGTTGCACTGGCACCTCCACCCAAGGTTAGATGGAGAGCTGCTACCTGAGCATGACCAATGTCTGCTGGACATGCTCCTTTCATGGGAACACCCAGAACCATGACTCCATGGTCTGCCATGTCTGGGTGTGGACAGGACACTCACAGATGGACTGCCACTATGGGAGCATTATCGGAAATGGCCACGTTAGCTATAAGCAGATGTTGTAGCTGGCCTATGCCCACAAAAGTGCCTGTCCCCTCCCAGCAGATGTTGCATCACAGACACTGCTTGTTCCATGACAGACACCCCTTGATCCATCACAGACACCCATTGTACCAACGTGTCATTCATCCAATCCAGGGAATTGGAGACACTGTGGAGGCAGTCACACATGTCAGATTGTGCCACATCCACAACCCTCAACATTTGTCTGGAGCATCTTTCTAAATGTGCCTGTGCCTCCATGATGGTCCTAAACATACGTTGTGTGACACAGAAAGAGACACCTGCAGCAGGTGGAGGACAAACAGTATGCCTCTCTCTGAGCACCCTATCAACCCTTCTGCGTGGCACCTCATCAACACTTTGGCTATGGCCAGTCTCAACAGACACTGAAGCCACAGTAGCCATGGCTATGGCCAGACTCAACAGACACTGAAGCCACAGTAGCCACACTTCCCTTCTCAATGTCATTGCCCTCCACCTGTCCTATATCTGTGGGCTCAGTGGACTGGGTAGGCTTAGGCCTACTGGCTGTGTCTGGGGAAAAAGAAGGGAGTGGCTGGGTGTCAACCTCTGTGTCAGATTCAACTTCTGCACCCCCTAACTGTGCCTCTGTTTTGCCACCATCATCATCAGTGTTGGATGAAACACTGACATCAGGTGACACAGGGTCGACACTCCCACTGTCATGATCACCTGTGATAAAAAGGGAGAAACACAGGCATACATTAATACCTGCACTTCTATGGTGCAATATATGTTAAACAACTAGCATTGTTACCACTAGTACAGACAGTACAGTAATACACACAACAGGCCTAACATGACACATTATATTTCTAGAAATTGGTCTGCAGTACTGAAATATCACCATCTGCAGGAGGCCTATGTTGCTGGATTCCTGATGGTCCTGAAATAAGTTAAGCAAGAGGTAAGACCAACATCATCACATCTAATAGTAAGACAGGGGTTACTACATGTACTCCTCTCAATCAGCATGACATGTTACTTCAACAAGAAGGTGGCTGACAATTCCAAACTGAGCACACATGTGACACAGAAGTAACTTTTATTTCAATTGTTTTACTATACAATAGTACTGAACTGGTTGTATAACAAAGCCTACCTGGAAGCTCTTCCTGGGACTTAGAAGGTGGGGCACCCACATCAATCACATATTGTGGGCCACTCTGCTGTAAGTTGTCTTGTTGTAGAACATTCACCAGGAATTCCTCATTGGGGATGAGAGGTGATTTAGCAGCAGGCCCACCCTCGGTTACCCTCTGGTCTTAGGCAACAGCAGCTGCACGCCTCTGTGCAGATGTGAGCATGTCAGTGGCCATGTGGAGCACCTGCTCATAAGTATGGCCATTGCCACCCATGGCATTTATGTTTGCAATGATCTGCTGCAATAGTCTCAGCCTCTCTGGTATATTGGGACAACTTCTTCCAAGAAGAAAAGCAACATGTTGATGGAGCACATCCACTATGATTATGTTTTCTGCCTCACTGAAGGGGGCTCTGTGCCTCAATGACATTTTCAGTTCTAAAAGACAAAAGAATGAGAATACACATAACTATCACATAACTTCAAAGTAACTGCTACCAGATAAAACAGTTAAGGTAGACAGTCAGTAGTACCCACTGGAAAAACATAACACATAGGACAGATGGGAAATGCTAACAACAGGCAGGATGCAGAACAAGGAGAGTAGCAAGGGCAACATATCCTCGTATGTACCATAGCAGTAACTCAGCTTGCTTCCATCCCAAAAGAACAGTCCATTCTAGTTTGTGACATAATGGTAACTTCTCGTTGCCCCCCCCAACCACTAAAGAACAGGAAGATGAACAATTTTGCTAATAAAACACATTTGAAATGCTAAATATGCATTCAAAAGGCCTGTCCCTGAAACATTTGTGCATATGTATCACACAGCTTACCATTTTCATGTATTCTCAATCATTTGCACCTCCGAAATGGCTTTACAAACATAGCCATGCCATCAGTACACTTTTAACTAATGCATACGGATAACAGTGTAAAAGGCTTTGCTTCACATTATTCATTAATATATTCTACCGTATGTATTATGTAGGTAAATAAATAACAGCATACCTCTGTAAAGATAGCTTGGGAAATATTTTGCTTTGCTGAACATGTAGCAAGTATCCTCATCATTAGTTATACATTTGCCTTTTTATAATGGAGTAGATTATTAATTGACTGCATCTATCTAGGCTGTGTTTCAGAGATGCTAATTACAGCATAAACAGCTGAACTGCATGCTAATCAACCATCTGGTAGAGCTATTCAAGAAGTTATAAAGCAACCATTTTGACTCCATGCTGGTTTTTCCTGTGGATTTCACAAGTAGTGGAGTACAGACACAGAAAGTCTACACAGACAGAATGCTAGGAGCTGCTGCTTAATTCCATTTGTATATGCTATAGGCTGCAGGCAATGCTGCTGCTGACAATAGACCTAGGCCAAGACAGAGAAGAGTTTTCAGGCCACATTTAACTTATCACAACATACGTGCCATGGACATTGTAGAGTGCTACAAGGTGGACAGGGGCAGAATCCCTGTGACCTCTGCCAGCCTCAACTCAGAGCCACAGCTTTTACCTCCCTATGTATTGGCTGTGTACTGCTTTCATCTCATTCAGCCCTGAACTAACATGGTGGTAACTGCTGCATTTACAATGTAAGTCCTAAACATGTACTGTATTGTATAATATTATGACATGTCCTTGTATTTCATCACTTGGTGCAGTAAGCAACTACAAGGTAGGAGATTTGTACAGAAATTAATGTCACATGTGATAGCAGAGAGTTATTTGACTTGTATGTGTCCATTAGCAAGTAGTAGGTCTCAGGCCTCAAAGATTCACACACTGATACCTCTGCAAATTAATGATGATCACTGCATGCCCTCAGTTTAGCACCATATGTTTGAAATGGGAAATCATAACAGAGAGAAGTTTGAAAGTAATGAGACATGTAGCAGTGTCTGGCTTCACCACCCTCACAAGATCAAACTGGCAGGATGAAAAACAAGGCGAGTAACAAGAGTGACATAGCCTTGTTTGTGCCATAACAGTAGCTCAGCCTGGGTCCACCCCCTTGAAAGAACATTATACTCTTGCATGTTCCATGACAGGAACCCACCTTTGCTTCCCACCCCCAAAACAGCAGGCTATGCTTGTTTGTGGCATCCAACCTTCCATTAATTTGATGGCAACTGCATATCATAGTGTTTCCAGTGAATATCCTCACACATTTTAAGGTAAATGTTAAAAACTGGCTTACATAATGCATGTCTCTGAGTACTGGTCAGATAACTGATGAATGATCAAGAAACACAGAAAGGTAGGACACAGCAGTATATTTGCAAAGAATAATCATCGTAGGTTGTGTGACCACTAAGTGCACTACTTCCAAATATATTACGAAGAATACATTTACAAATAGCATCTTATGCCTTGATATCAGTATACATTCAGTTGCACTTGGTTGTGTGAAGAATTACATCATGTATTAGCTGCAAAGCTGCTTGTGGGCCAAAGATGGATAAGTACCCCCTCCTTTTTTTCTGATGGTGTATTGCAGTGAGAGTTTGGGATCCAGACATATGTAGTCATATCTCATGTGTACTAACAGTTTCTACTGTGTATGTCATAGATTGATTTTCTGCATTTCAACTAATTGTTTATGTTTTATACTTTTTATTCTTTTTTGGGGGGGCACAGTTTGCGCAATGCACCACTTAGCACAAATGGCTTTGGCTATAGTCATCTTGTTTGTGTGTAGAGCAGCAGTGCACAAACTGGATGAATGGGCCACCCAGGTAAGACAGGACCCAGACAGCCAGAAACATACACCGTATACATTCAACTAATACTAGCGGCCATCATGCAAACATATTTCCCTGCAGTGAGCATTCTCATGCAACATGTCTGCATGATGGTAAGTGCTGTACAAAACTTTCAGATGTTGCAAATCCAGAAACTGTGCACTCACAGTAAGCGCAATATCTGTAATTGGTGGAAAAACATAATTTTACATTGGCCTTGACCTGTGATAGGCATGGCAGGTGTTCCTGGAGAGTGTTTGAGATTCCGTGCTCAAAGATGGAGTGTCCAGGAGTACAAAGTGTTTGTTGGACTCCTAGTGAATGAACATGGACCCAGGCTGTTGCAGAGGGACTATCATGGCTCAGATTACAAGGTAGAGGCATGGAATAGTCTGCCCTGGGCTCTGACCACTGCTACCAGTGTCCCCCACACTGAATAATGTAGGAATCACTACAGAGACCTCAGGATGAGGAAGAGGGATGCCCTTGACCATTGGATCAAGGAATTTAGGACTGAAGGCACCCCACAGATGTGTAAATATCACTTACAGAAACTACTTGACAGAGTTAAAAGCTGGATATAGTCAGGATTAGTAGGCTTAATGGTATTCTGTTCTGTTTTTTCCACAGTCATCACAGACCAGGAACTGAATGTGTGAATCCATGCTGCTAGATTGGCATGGATGTGAGACACATGTGATATGTATACATCCCAACAGTGGGGTTATTTTAGCATGTAAAGTTACAACGCATTTTTGGTTAATTATATAGTTGTATCAAATTGAGCAATCATTTCTTAACTGTAATAGGGAAGTATGCATGCATTATTCTGGAGGGCAAACAACAGTTCATTATTACAAAGTAGTCATAGGTTGTGCCTTCAAAATCCACACTTCACAAATACACAGTACTATTAAGGTTTCATTGATATTGCAATATAACATCAATGCTGTAAAGTAGTCCACCACCGGCTTGCCATAAACTGTAATTTATATATTTGGAACATCTATATGTACAGTATATGCAGACATCAATTATTGGCTACAATCTGTACTATAGTGTGCCTCTGTTATAAACTAGGTAGTCTTAAAAGTAAGGAAGAAGCTTGTTAGAAATTTGTAGCATTAAAAGTAAAGATAACAGAATAGAGTCAAATAATTGTATCAATGCTTTGTATGTCACATATAAAGTTGCTAATGTTCTGCTTATTTTTCTCTCAATCCCAACCCTTTTCTCCCTCTTTTTTTGGTTTATTTTTTATTTTTTGTTTTTCCCACAGCACAGTGGGGTAGGACAGTCCTACAGGATCCACCTGCTCCCACTCCCACCGGCTACAGCACCACTGCCCAGCATGTCTGCTGCAGAACCTGGTAGCACCCCCTCTGCTGCCCTTGCACTACCTGGCCCTCAGATAGTTCTGCCCTAGAGGATAAGCCTGTGGCTCCATCAGGTAGTAATGGTAGGGTGGTGAGTTTATCACCCTTGATGAACTGTCAGGATGGTGCATAGGATTGTGTGCCACACTGTTGATGGACACCTACACCAGATGGAGACACTACTGTCCATCATTGCATTACATAACACAAAGAGATGCAGAAGTCAGACACTGCAGCCATTGGCTCAGTGAGGTGACAGTGATAACAGTCCATTGAGTGAGGACTCAATTCTCACTGTCACCCAACTTGACTTCCATGGGTTTGCAATGTCCTCTCCCTCACCCCAACCATGGTGTTCACCAACCTCATGTGTCCTTCACCATCCCTGTCTCTTGTCTTGTTTGTCTTGTCTGCCTGCAATCTTCCTTACCTGCCCACCTTATCACACCCACACATTCCTACAGCCCTTCCCCAACATTCCTTCCCCCCCACAAAAGGGGTACCTGTCCCACAAAAAAAATCGTCCCATACATAGCTCTCCATTTTGCACGTGTCTTCATGACACACATGATTCTGTCCAATTCCCTATACAACAGATTGTGTTGCCATCACCCCTCTCTCTGGAAGTAACAGTCCAAATTCAACCAAATTTATGCATATATGTTCAGGTTTTATTCTTGAAGAAATTGATTGCTATGTTTTTTCCCTACATTCTTCCTGCACATTCCTGTCTTGCTTTCACTTTGTTCTTCCCCCTTCTTGTTCCCCATTTTACCACTTTCCTGTCTTTGAGAAAACAGTTGTACATGCTACACTTCATTGCTAAAATCTGCAATCTCACAAGAGTAAAACAAAATTTGCACACCCTGTAGTAGAATCCCAGACCATCTCTGCACCTACACTTAACACCTGGTGCTACAGGATTAGTGAGATGATATCACCTATCTTAGTAGTTATTGTAAGGTTCTCACTGTTAATTGTAGTGCAAATCCACTTGCTGTGTTTTCATGATGTACATTATTATTAGTAGTTGAATGCAGTCAGTTCATATGTGTGGCTGTCTGAGCCCTGTCTACAACCTGGTTGGTCCATTCCTCCAGTTTGTGCACTGCTGCTCTTTGAGAAAACCAGGTGAGCACAAATAAACAAGTGGTGCATCATGCAAACACTGGCCAAAAAAATGTTTTGCAGAAAGTCCAGATATTTGTATCATATTTTTGGTCTGTTACTTGTAAAATGTGTGGTTTATTGTGAAATCACTGAAGATTGAAATCAGTAGATAATGACACACAGTTATGTTCCGTACTTCATATTCTTCAGAAAATGCATGCTTGCCCTTTGTCCCCCATTAATTTAGTGTTTGACCCCATTACTGGCACTAAAAGGTTGTGTGGAATTATCCACATTCAGTATACAGGCTTTGTGGCCAGCAACACCGGGGCAAGCAGCAAATCCTTGCTTACTTGTGCTGCACATCATAAATATTCATGGCACAAGGCTGCACAATGCCAAGAGATGAGTAGTCTTGCATACGTAAATACACTCCATGTAGGCTTTGCGCAAAACCTACATGGAGTTTATCGAATCCTAATGTTTGTAAACCAGTGTGTATGTAGCCTATTCTCTTGGACCACCATTATTAACCTTTCATCTTTTGTTTTACATTTATCTTTCCTTAATGTTCCTGTGTCATATATTGTTCAACATGCAATTGTTGTTGGAGATTTCTATACTTGCCACTATATTTGTGGCTTTTCAATTTTCTTTCCTTTTCTTCTGGTCCTTTTTTTATATTCTTTTATTCTTTGGAACTTTCAGTTGCCTGATTCTAATCTACCTCTTAATTTCTACTTCCACTCCTTTCCAAAATGCTTCTTCTAAATGAAGTAAAAATGTCATCTTAGATTTATCTTCATGCATTAGAACATTCACTATGTTTGGATCTGATAAGGTCAGGAAATGTGTACACAGTCTTATGACTGCAGACCTATACATGTAGCTATTTTGAGGAGACCCATACATTTTTCAGACTGAAGGATATATAATCATGGCATGCACTTTTTATGTATCATTTGATAATCATGAAACATTTTTCTCGTTTTCTTATCCAAATGATTCAATGCTATTAGGAGCCAGTCACTCACCTCAAAATTAAGCTAGAACAAGAAGAACAAATTAATTTATAGCTTGGACTTTATTTTTAGATGTCAACACAGTTTTCAATATTAGCTTTAGTCTTATGAAATATTCCTTATTAAGCTTTGCTCTCATTTGTTCATGTTTTATTGTTTACCCTTTGTTTATTCCGATATATTTATACACTCCCTCCTGTTCAAGTTCTTTTATATCACATTCCTTTCCCAGGTTGAAACTGTTCCTTTCCTGTTATAAATGTTGCTTTTGCACATTTATCAAGACCAAATGTCATTCCCGTATCATCTAAAAGAGTTTTAAGCATTTATAGTAGTATTTTTAACTCTCCATCTAATAAACTATACAGTTTTTTGTCATCCACAAAAAGCAGATGAGAAGTCTTTAAACAAAAGTTGGTTTCTGGGTGCCAAATTGTAACCATAGCCTAATCTGTTAATTAAACAGCATAATGGTTAAGGGTGAGATAAAATAACAATGTTGACAAACGAATCACCCTGGAATATCCCCTCTTTAAATTTTTATCCATAGGATAATAATATATCATTACCATAGTCCAGCTGCAAAATGATTTACCACTGTTTCATAGTCACTGCAATGTAATTGAGCAATGTAGTGTGTATCTTATACACCTGAATGCATTCCATAATCAATGAAGGTGGGAAGCTGTTGAATGCTTTTTTGCTGTCAATTCTATCTTTAGATCCTTCACTTTTTACAACTCTGTATTATGTCTTTACTTAACAATAGATGATCCTTCATTGCATATCACTTTCTTTTTTAGCTTTTTGTTCTACTGGCATGATTCATTGATTTTTTTAGATGGCTATAAACTCTTTCTGTATCCATTCAACTACAGAATAAAATAAGTTATTGTTCTATAGTTCTTAGTATGGCTTGCAGGTTCACTATTAAGGAGGTTTATGTTTCTTCTTGTTGTCATCCAGGTTGGTATCTGTTTGCAATGTGCATTCATATATTTTTTACTCAGGGCTAAATATTTATGTAAAGATGTTAATCCCATAAAAAAAGACATTAGATACTGCGCCTGGACCTGGGTTTTCCAGTTATGAGCTTTTCTTAATATTGTATCAATTTTTGTAGCATTTACTTCCTCCCATTTCATATCCTTTATATTAAAGCATGCTTGTTGTGATCAACTGAGTCTTAATAAATGCTTCTCCAAAATGCATCAAATTCTTCTTCTTTCAGTGATATTCCTATTGCTTTAGTTTCAGTTCCCTATTCTCTATAAAACCTTTTTTGGGACATCAACAAATTGTTTGTTTTGTTCTTTGTACAAGTCCCTCTTTTTTGTTCTTCTTCACTTGTAGAGCTGGGGGTGGAGCATTAGTGCATAGGACTGGCACACTGCACTGCCTGAGCAAATTACACCTCTGGTGATTGTAAATGGGTGGGTAGGGGGCTGTGTGTGTGTATGTGTGTTGTGTGTTTGTGTGTGTGTGTGTGTGTGTGTGTGGGTGTGTGTGTGTGTGTGTGTGTGTGTGTTCATAGGTTTATAGGTATATACTAGGCTAACAATCACTAGTGCCTTTATAAACCTAGCTGTGCAACCCTCTGTATCATGGACATTTATTAGGAGGGCATATGTCAGTTAGGAAGTTTTGAGAGGTTATATGGGGGGCTATGCTAGTTTGAGCATTACTGTCTGCCTCTGACCAGCAAAGATAGGGAGGCCAGACCAGGGGTGAATTTCCAATTTACCATCCATTGGTCAAGGTTACACTTAAACAGGGTTAGGGATGGACCTGCTTCATGTGAATGTGAAGCCTGTTCCATAGCATAGGAATCTCCTGAGACACAACCTTTAGGTTTTTTTGGGTTTTATTTGCTATGCTGGTAGGTTTGTCAAATTGGCTTTGCCTAGAAAAGGCTCTAAGGGGGTAGATATAGTTTTAGTCAATCTTTGGAAGCCTAGGGGGAGACATGTGTAGACCATCCTTTGCAAAGCAATGTGGTTTGTTAACCATGTCCTTTCATGCTGACAAATACTGAATCCCCCTGAAAATACACCAGAAACTAAGCCAGTTACTGAAATCAATAATTTTTTTGTTCATACTGTGGCATCATCATTGGTGCAGGTAGAATACTGCTCAGTGCAAGGCACGTACCTGCCTGAGACACATATTCAAAGATCAACAATGTCTCTCTTCATATTGTCCAGAGAAGTATGTTTCAGGTCATTCACATCCACATTGACAATATGATAGAATCATACTGGTACCTGTGGTGTAGTCTCTTAGGTTCATAAGTTCATAGATTAGTACTACGCTAACTTCCCTTGCAAGCCATTTTAAGAGTAATGTCGTATAAGCTTTGCTCTTAGGGCTCCACTGAATGGAGTTCCCATGTTCAAAGAGTCCTGATTAATGCTGTATAGCTTTTGCCTCCAGTGAAATTCTATATGTACATCTCTTGCATACTGTGTTTGCTTCTTTAAGAAATAAATGGTGAACATTTGGAAAACTAGACCAGGTTAGATTGTGTTAAGATTTTGAGTAGTGAAGAGGACAAACACTAGACACCATGGATACTGTGTGTGTGTGTGTGTGTGTGTGTGCTTGTTTTTGAATGTTTGAATGTTTTTGAATGTGTACTTGAGTATGTGTGTATGTGAAAGTGACTGAGGTGGGAGATGGGTTGCTTTTGCCTACATAATACAGATACCATAGTTAACCATCACAGGAAGTGCTAATATGCCCTTCCCAATAATTAACAGTGATTCTGAGGCATGCAATTTACCCAATAGTGAGGTCTTTTCTCATTGTGGCTAACATGTCAATGAATCACAACGTTGGGAATTTTTGAATACCTGGCTGGTTTGTTTAAATATTGTAATTTGCTTTGACCACATCAATCATTCTAAGTAGTCTTCTTTCGGCTTTTCCCAGTTAGGGGTTGCCACAGTGGAACTCCGGTCCGCTAATGATTGGTAGTTGATTTTTACGTGCCGAATTACCAGCCCTGATGCATAACCTTCAATGAAGGTACGCCCATTCACACATGTCTCCATGCAGAAGATGCTCTAGCTGAGAATCAAACCGGACAGCGTCTTACTGTAAGGTGACAATGCTACCGCAGCACCACCACCGTGGGATACATCAATCATTCTAAGAATTTTTGATGATCTCTTCCCTTTTCTCTAGCCTTCTAACAATGATACGTCTTGACTTGCTTTATAATTTTCTCTATCCAGTGCTTCTGTGGTGGCATTCTACTTGTCCTTTTCCTTTGCTTTGTTACTCTATATTTGTGTGGTAACTCTTTCTGCACAGTAGGAAATCCTATTTTTTCCATTATATTACATGAATTTCTCTTAATAGTCCCAGTTACCCTGTTCATCTGGTATACCAGCCTACTAACATTTTATATCTTATTTACTTTCTGTAATCTATTTCCTTCATTTATCTTAATATGTCTGTCCTTCTCTATTAACTCAAACAGGTCTTCCCTTAGATCATTTCCTTCTGGATTGAGAGTATCGTCTTTGAGGTCTGTTTCCAACTCTTTCTCTTGCTGTGCATTTCTAGCTGGACTTTTATACAAACATCCTACAGAAGGTCCCAAAACATTGGCCTGTGGCATAATATCTTCAGATATATCCTGCTCTATCTCTTGCTCCTTGCTCCTCCATCAAGGGCTTCATTGTCCCATCATATTTCAATATTGTCGGTGTCAGTGTTTTTTCTGTTTACCTTGCTCTGCAATTCCAAATGGAATTTAATGTGAGTCTCTTACTGAAGGCTCCAGAACATCAGTGGGTGGCATATCTTTTTCAGGTACATCCTGCCCCATCTGCTGCTCCTTCTTTTGGAGACTCATTGGCTTATCATGTTATAATATGGCCTGCATTGGAGTCTCCACACTGAATCCTTCACATTGCAGATGGTCTACCACCTTTATTTCTATTTGACATTCTATCTTTGTGATCCAATGTTTTGTATTATGACGTTTGCCCTAGCCAGGTGTATTTGCCAGTATTTCTCTTCAAATATATTTGGAGCTGCATTTTTTTTACATATTGATTAGTTAGGCTCTCTTCTGTGTATAAATATTGCACCATATCAAGTCTCTTTTTCTTTCACATGTCCATGCTTCTTTTTTATTTCTCTAGCTTCCTTCCAGTTCCACCTGTAATTCCAACCCCTTAGTCAATACCCATATGTCACTGCTAAGACACTGTTATCTATCCACTACACTTTTCTCTTTACACCTCTACTCTTACTCTATACGTAAGCTACTTACTCCTTCTGCTTTTTTTACTTAACCTGTTATTCAATTTCCCATCTCTGTCTCTACTCCTGCTACTGTACTCCCTACTATGTCTAATATTAGCTCTCTTTGTTGTTATACTCCCTACTGTGGCTAACTTGCTCACAAGTCAACTGTATAAAGCAAAAAATGCAACCCCTACTAACAATGTTCACCGTTATGTAATTCCTCCACCTAAAACTGTAAAAGATGTGTTCAGTGTATGTAAATATCTTAAATCTTAAGCTTCAGTGCTATGTTACTAGTTAGTGTTAACATAACTAGACATAGCACTGGAACAAACCAGTAGAGTGAGGGATGGACATTTGAAAAGAAAATGTAATTTACATTATTGAATATACGGGAAAAAAAATCTTAAATAGGTTACTGATGGTGATACTGAAGAAGAATAAATGCATGAGATGGGTCTGATACACCCAATGTGTTATTTTTCTATATGTGAAAAACAATGGAAAGGCAGGATTCCACCTTGGAAGGGGAGCAAGGCAAACGTTCAGACTGGGATGTCAGAAGTCAGAAGGTGGACAAAAGCTCAAGAAACTTAAGGGGGGACTGGGCACCACAATCAATATATTATTTTCCATACTGTTGTAAGGAGTAGCAAATGCATAAGTGAAATGCTTACCAATAAAATTATTCTTAGGATCTGGAATGATACCAGAGGATTGAATACTGAAAACAATTGTCCCCTTGTACAAAGGAAGATCCAGGAAGAAGCAGGGTAATTACAGACCACCCGGCTTTACCTCCATCCCAGGAGAGATCACAGAAATATTCTGCAGAGTAGTTTGGCAGAGATTTTGAATGCCTACTGTTTCACAGCTGGGAACAGAATGGGTTCACACAGCACAGGACTTGCTAGTGAGCCTAATTCAACACTGTTAATGGGTCGCTGCCAGAGTGAATAAAGGGAAATTCGGTAGAAGCAGTGCAAAAGGCCTCTGACCACATGACTTACAAAATACTGGTGTGAAAACTAAAGTTCATAAAGGTGGGAACTGGTGATCTGATGTGCACAAGAATTTGGTTGATTAGTAGTAGGCAGGAGGCAACAATTAAGGTTAGAATGTTAGATGCAGATCCATAGATTATTATGCTGCCACAAGTTTAAAAGGGTCCTGTTCAGCGTACTCCTGTTAGAGACTATACAGAGCCCATCTGGTGGTCCCCTGCCATAAACAAATGCTACAACAGAAGAAAGAAACTGTTGCAAAAAAGAGTAAAATCCCATGATTGGAGGAACTCCATGGTCAGCCTCAGTAAGAAGCTGAGATCCCTCATAAAATCCTCCAAAGCTTATTACGAAAACAAAATTGCAACATCCCAGGCTGAGTTCTACACAAACTACAGAATGAACTGGCACCCCACCTAAGTACCATGTTCAATCATAGCCTCACCGCAGGCTTTGTGCCCACTGAATGACGCACAGTGACAGTTATCCCACTCCACAAAGGAGGAGCCACCACGGACCTTGGGAACTACTGCCCCATTAGCCTGATGAGCCTGGCCTGCAAGGCTATGGAACGTATCATCATGGAATTTATAAACAATGACATTGGCAATCTCCAAACTCTGGACCCCACACAGTTCTGGTTTGTAAAAGGCAGATCATGTCTCCTAAACCTGATATACTTATTTGAAATGGTCAATAAAGCCGTAGATGAGGGTAAGGTGGTTCACACAGCCTATCTAGATCTTGCCAAAGCTTTCAACACCATCCCCCACTCTGGAATTATAGATAAACTCACTAAACTAGGTATAAATCCCCATGTCACAAGATGGGTTGCCAACTGGCTCACTGAAAGAACCCACACTGTGAAAGTAGCAGACTCCAAATCCAACTTCAGACCAGTGACAAGTGGAGTACCAAAGGGTTCAGTCCTGGGTCCTCTCCTGTTTGGTATTGACTTCTCTGAAGTACAGGCTAACACAGAAGGTCTTTGGCTAATGAAGTTTGCAGATAACTGCAAACTAGGAGCCATAATCAAAACTCCTAATGATGTGGACATCCTACAAAAGGACCTCACTGAGACAGATGCCTGGTGTCAAAGCCATGGCCTCAAGCTCAGTGCCAAAAAGTGCATTGTCATCCATTTTGGTAAAAACTCTGCACCCATGAACTACCACATAGGTGGTAGCCTACTTAACACCGAAAGTGGGATAAGAGACCTTGGGACACAGGTAGACAGTAGTCTCTCCTTTGATAATCCCATCACCACATTAGTCAGGAAATCCTTCTACATGGCACACCTAATCACAAAAGGTTTCTCATCCAGAAAAAAAGAGGTCATTGTCCCCCTCTACTCATCACTCATTAGACCCATTATAGAGTACAATGCCCCTTTTGGTATGTACTGCACAAGACATCTACAACAACTGGAAAGGCCGCAGAAATACCTCACAAAGAGGATTACCGGCCTCAAACAGATGTCCTACGCAGACCATCTCAATAAACACCAGCTTTACTCCGTCACATATCACCTGCTCAGAGGCGATCTCTGCCTAACATACAAAGCTATGTCAAACCCAGAGCTGTTGGACATGCTCCACTTAAAGAAATCCCAATCTCCCTGAGCTACACGCTCTAGGGACCTAAACCTTGTCACCACAATAAATAGAACATGCCGGAGGGATAGATTCCTGTCCCAGAGACTTCCCATACTCTGGAACAAACTACCTATCTATATCAAACAAAGCTCCTCATTAGCACTCTTCAAGAAAAATCTTGATGACGGGATGGGAGATAGGAAATTCACCCCGGAGATCACTTCTGTGCTCTGCTCGACAGGGGCACAGGAAAATTATTTTCTTGGGTGGCGAAAGCCAGGGTACCTTTTGGCTAGGCTTATAGAGGCCCTATGGCCAATAGCCTTGTACCTACCTATGAACCTATGACAGAAGTCAATCTGTTTGCTGATGATTGTAAGAACAGAATTACAGTTAAGGGTTGGACTGGAGGGTGAGACAGCTTGTAGCATAGTTAAGCGATACAATGCAGCCTGCATGGTGCATCAGTATGTGGCAGCTATGTGTAAGTAAGTGCAATGTTATGCATTTTGGGAACAGTACTTTTATTTTATTTATTTTATTTTATTTTATTTTATTTCTGAGTTTGCCATTGATTTTTTATAAAAAAAATTCATGCTTAGTCTTTTTGAGGTTGGTCTTCTCATAGCAGCATAGCATTCCATTTGAACCTCTCTCTCTCCCTTCTAATATGCTTCCCTTTTAGTCTTGGTATACAGTTTTGCTGTGCCAAGATGAGTGGCACAGCAAGGTGCGTGGGAAGCAAGCAGGCCAGGCAGCAACCACATCTGATCGAAGGAAGCAGTGCCTCCTCTGTTATGGCCCCACCTCCCTAACATGCCAGTGTCATATTAATAAGCTACTGCCTGCAATGAGGTGTGGCTTTGGGAGTGTCCTCATCTCAGGGCCAAGGACAGCAATGACGTCAGGCTTGCTGCTGCACTCCACCAGGATTACCAAAAGTAGACAGCCTCCCGCCAGCATCATCTGGGACAAGACTGTGGATCACCAAACAGGTCATGGCCTGCTTCTCTTCTAGGGCTTGATGCTATTATTTTGCTTCCGGTGAGAGAAGAAGCAAAGGAGTATTGTATCCCAACAGAGTGAAGCTGTGCTGACACCAGCATTAGTAGTAGCCAGGCAGTAGCCATTCATGCGACTCCCCTCTTTTCATCATTCTTGACAAGCTAATTCTTTATTTTTCAGTAAGTACTGCTTGATTTCTTCCTAACTTCAGAGTATCTGCCTAAATACTTCATCCTTAAATTTTCAGGGGTCTGTGTATTAATTTCCCCCCAAGTGTTTGGCAGTCCTCTGTACAGACTCAAAGACCTTGAGGGACATTTTTCCTGTAAAAAGAATATATAAGAAAACAGCTCCAGTACTTAGTAATAATGACCATCCCTCCTGGCATGTCTAAATGTCAGTTCCCTGTGCTTTCTCCTATTAACCCGGGAAACTTGGGCAGTGTAGCAACTGCCTCATGTACACAGACAACTCTCTTCTCTTACCTCCCAACACTCAGACTTGTGAGAGATGCACGTATATATCCAAATTGGAACCCATGCACTCTCAAGCCAATACCGGAATAGCTGGTCAAGAGGAGAAGGTCAACACCTGCACCACACCACATGCAACACATAGCCCTCCAGAACACCCAACATCACAGCTCTCACATAAAAACACAAAGCACACACCCACCTTCATAGAGGCTTTCAATAGAAATCTACCCAAATAGCAGAGACCTCCAAGGCAGAAACGCACTCAACCACCCCAACACAGCACAAACCACAAGACACATAGCTCACCTACACAGTGTGCCCCTCAACCTAAGCCCCTAAGGCAAAACAGTTTGCCCAGTACACTAATCATAGGTAACTCAATAGTGAGGCACACTGATGTCCCACACATTAGGATGAATAAGGAGAAGGTAACAGTCAGCTGTCTATCAGGTGCCAGAATCCGACACATAACACATGCACTCAGGTAACTCCACAACAAGTACAAGTATGACTCTATCACTGTCTATGTGGGTGTAAATGACCTGAGACACACCTCCCTGGACTACATGAAAAGAGACATGGAGGAGCTCTCGGATTATGCGGCCCAGGCTGGTATGACCCTAGCCAGAAGCAGCATCCTACCATTGCCCAGATTGATACCGCAGTACAAGCAGAAAATGATTGACTTGAACAATTGGCTAAGTTTCTGGTGTCATTCTAAGGGGATCCAGTAATTGTCTGCTTGGGATGACATGATTGACAGACCTCAATGCTTTGCCAGAGATGGCCTGCATCTGTCACCCCTGGGTTTCCGGATACTGGCTAACGCTCTTGCCACCCCTGTAGTGACTTTTTTAGGTGATGTACCAAAGACCAAATTACCACCATAACAGCTATAAATAAATGCAATCTGAGGGTCATGCTGCTCAATGCTAGAAGTCTAAATCTCAAGATGAACTTGCTCAAAGCACTCCTCAAAATGGAGAACATTGATATTTGTACTGTAAAGGAGACCTGGTTTAAAGCAGCAGAAAGCACCCCTGTGCTACCAGGCTATAACTCATTCCACACCTTTCGGCCCCAGAACATGGACAAAAGCTCCAAAGGTGGTGGTGTCTCCATATTCATAAAGGATATGTACACCTCCAGAGTAGTAGCCCAGCATAATGCATCTGAGATACTTCAGGTACAACTAGTAAGACCGTGATTCAGGTTGTAGCCTGCTATAGGTCCCCAACCATGTCCCAAGATTCTCACTCCATGTTCCTAAGCACCCTAGAAACTACTAGGGTCCATCCCAACACTCTCATACTAGTTGACTTCAACTACCCCTCCATCAACTGGGAAAACTGCTCATGCACCATTACACTGGCCTAATGCTTCCTAGAATTCATCGGTTCCAGTGCCCCGGACCAGCTCATTCTTACCCCCACTAGAGGAAGCAACATCCTCGACCTGGTTATTACTAACATGGGCAGCTGTTGCTCAGACCTCCCAACCGCTTTCAATTACCTCGTTTACCGAAGTTTTGGGGTCAAGGTGCCACCCACACGATTCTCGGCACCTTCATCATTTCGATTTTTTTTTCTTTTTAAAGTTTTCACATTCTCATAGCTGACGCCATCGCGCGGCGCAATGACGCCACACTGGCCGCAGGCAGTCCATTGAGGCTGTTGCTCTACACCAAATAGTCAATTCCTCCCTGGTTATATCCAACCACAAACTAATCACCATGGAATCCACATCTCCCCCCCCCCCACAAAGGTAACCACCATGAAAAACTTCTCCAAAACTGACTTTGGGCTCCTAAAAACAGAGGTGGATAACTTCACGTCACCCGTGTCAATGGAAAATAGATGCATGACTGCCAAATCATACACCAATACACTGTACGAACATGTACATAAATGCATGGAACTAGCCATACCCAACAGAACCAAGATGCTCTCCTCCAAAAAAATTAAGCCAATCTGGTGGTGACCTGCCATTAATAAACTCTACAACAGAAGGAAGAAACTGCTGCAGAAAAAGGTGAAGTCCCAAGACTGGAAAAACTCCCTTATTAGCCTCAACAAAAATTGAGATTCCCTCATCAAAACCTCTAAAGCCAGCTACGAAGGCAGAATTATGGCAGACACTAAAAACAACCACAAAGCCTTCTATAATTATATCTGAATCTCCATGGCAATAACCCAGTTTGCTCTGAGTTACTGCACAATTGTGCCTCCTGTACTGAGCCAACAGATATTACCAACATACTAGCTGACAGATTCAGTGCCAGCTTGGTACCTCCTATACTGAGCCAACAGATATTGCCAACATCCTGGCAGACAGATTCAGTGCCAACTTTACCCCTGTCTTCCCCCCAAAGGACCAATCACAATATCAGAGGAATGCTAGGCACCCAGCATTACTGCAGCACAGTTTAAAGCTGTATTGTACAAAGCCAAAAATACAGCTTCCATGAGACCCGACAATATCCCTGGATGTGTTCTACATGAACTACAAAGTGAAATGGCACCACATCTGTGTGTCCTGTTTAATCACAGCCTCAGCCTCACCTCAGGCTTTGTCTCTCCTGAATGGTGCACTGCTACAGTCATCTCTCTCCATAAAGGGGGAGCGACTACAGACCCTGGGAATTATCGCCCCATTAGCTTGATGAGTCTGATATGTAAGGCTATGGAGCGCATCATCATGGACCTAATTAACAAGGATATAGTGAATCTCCAAACTCTATATCCCACGCAATTTGGTTTTGTGAAAGGTAGATCATGCCTGCTCAACCTGGTTGACTTCTTTGAGTCAGTCACCAGAGCTTTGGATGAGGGCAAGGCAGTTCATACAGCCTACCTCAATCTGGGCAAGACCTTTGATGCCATTCCCAACTTAGGAATTATTGATAAACTCACCAAACTAGACATCAACCCCTATGTCACTAGGTGGGTTGCAAATTGGCTCACAGATAGAACCCCCAGTGTGAATGTAGGGGACTCCAAGTCAAACTGCTGACCAGTCATGAGTGGAGTCCCACAAGGATCGGTCCTGGGTCCTGTCCTGTTTGGCATCTACTTCTCAGAAGCCCAGACCAACACGGAGGGACTCTGGCTGACCAAGTTTGCAGACGACTGCAAGCTGGGAGCCATTATTAACTTCCCAAGTGATGCAGACATCCTACAGAAAGGCCTCACTGAGACCAATGATTGGTGTCAAAACCATGGCCTTAAGCTTAATGCCAAAAAATGCGTCGTCATCCCCTTTGGGAAAAACTCAGTTCCCACTAATTACCACATAGATGTGAGCCCACTTTACACTGAAGGAATTAAAAGAGATCTGAGGACACAGGTTGACAGTAACCTCTCTTTCAACCACCACATTGCCACTGTGGTCAGAAAGTCCTTCTATGTGGCACATCTCATTACCAAGGGTTTGCATCCAGGAAGAAAGAGGTCATCATCTCTCTCTATTCTTCCCTCATTAGGCCAATCATCGAGTATAATGCCTCATTTGGCATGTACCTCACTAGACACATACAACAGCTGGAAAGGCCACAAAAGTACCTCATGAAAAGGATCCTAGACCTTAAACACATGTCCTACATGGACAGACTCAAAAACCTCCTGCTATTCTCTGTCTCATATCGTCTACTAAGAGGCGATCTCTGCTTGACTTACAAAGCCATGTCTGACCCAGCTCTGTTAAAAATGCTACATCTAAAGAAATACTAATCCCTTCACACCACACACTCCAGGGACCTCAACCTCATTACCACAATCAACAGAACATGCAGGAGGGACAGGTTTATAACCCAGAGACTAGAAAACAGCCAGCAAAAAAGGTCTAAAAAAAGACCAATAAGGAAAAAAACAACGAAGATTCCACGTAGAAAAATATTTATTCCATAAATCGTGTCTTAGCGCCTCGGCTACCACAGCCTTCAATGAGCACATAAATCATGGTAAAAATCCATTCCCTTATATACACAATAATGAGAGAAATATCAATTAATTAATCAATGAAACAATTAAACAAAATAACATTTAACATTTAAAGAGACTCCACTCTCTCCATAGACAAAAGTACATAGAAATCTCACATAAAAAACATTCATAAAAATGTTAAGCAGCAAAATATCTGTTATTAAGTAGATATTTCCAATTAATTTCCATATTTAAACCATTAGGTGATAATGTATTATATTTTAATATAAAAATAGATTCTTTGTACAATAACATATTTTTTAGTAACTTATAATCACCCTTTTTAACAAAAATCTTCTCTAAAATAGTAGCTTGTAACAAATCCATATTACTATTATGAGTTTCTAAGAAATGTAATGCAACCGAATTTTCTGTTGCCCCCCTCCTGATGTCACGAACATGCTCCTTTAATCTAACCCTAAATTTTCTTTTGGTTTCTCCAATATAAAAAAAAGATTACAAGGGCATTTGAGACAGTAAATGACCCCCTCAGTATAACAGGAAAAACATTGATTTGGTGTAAATATTTTATTATTTATTTTTTTAAATGTAAGCTTTATAAAAGAGCATATATTACAACCATAGCAAGGTATAGTACCAAAAGTTTTTAGTGAAAATTTTAACTTGTCAATAGGGCATATATAATATGCTCTAATCAACATATCACTCAAATTTTGTCCTCTTTTATAAGCAATTTTAGGATTTACAGGAAGTAATTTACACAAAATTGCATCTTTCCTTAAGAACTTCCAATAATATTTCACTATATCCCAAATTTTCTTACTCATTAAATTATATGTAGTAACAAAATAAATATAATCTTGCTGTACTTTATTATACTGTTTAGATGTATAAGTTGGAATGGTATGTCCTTCAGTAACCATTATAAACTTATTAATAGATTCCATAATGCATTGG
Source organism: Protopterus annectens (assembly GCF_019279795.1). NCBI lineage: Eukaryota > Metazoa > Chordata > Ceratodontiformes > Protopteridae > Protopterus > Protopterus annectens. The sequence goes on from NC_056726.1 coordinate 822,468,808, forward strand.
ATAGTATAACCTCTATGCAAAAACATATCAACAAGTTTATTAATTTGTCTTTCTAAATCCTGATAATCATTACATAATCTAGACAACCTTACTATTTCTCTGTAAGGTAAAGATTCAATTGTATGAAGAGGATGGCAGCTGGTACCAAACAAATATTGGTTTCCATCAACAAATTTTTGATGAACAGTGGTAAGTACAGATTCATCTACTCTACCCACTAAAGTAATGTCTAAAAAGTTAACCTTTGCACCTATTTGTAAACCATCAAATTTAATATTATAATTATTATTATTAAGTTCAGATACAAAATGAGTTACAGAATCATGACATCCCTGACACAAACAAATTAAATCATTGATGTATCGAAAATATAACAACACATGATTCTTTACAAAACTATTAGTATAAACATAATCTAACTAAAATTTAGCCATGAAAATATTGGCATACATGGGGGCAAAAGGTGACCCCATGGCAGTACCTTTTAATTGATGATATATATTTTCATTAAAGCTAAAAAAATTATTTGATAAACAAAAATCAGTCAAATCCAAAATGTAATGGGAAACTGGGCTATCACCCAAAAAATAATGTAAAGCTCGCATACCATCCCTATGATTAATATTGGTGTATAAGCTCACCACATCTAAACATACCCAGAACATATCTTGAGTCCAATGTACATGTAAAATTTTATGAATAAAATCAAAAGAATTCTTAATATATGAGTCCAATATTTCTACATAAGGCAATAAATGTTTATGTATGACTTCCCCTGCATTTTGTAAAAAGTAATTAGTAGCTGCCACAATGGGACGACCAGGAGGGTTATAAGGATTCTTATGCAGTTTTGGAAGACAGTAAAAAGTAGCTAATTGACAGTTATCTATGTTAAACATAGTGTCTAAATCTTTTTTACAAAAGTAACCTAAGCGTACACCTTTTTCAATAAGAATAGTAAATCATTTTATCGAATTCATATATTCCCCATATTCACATATTTGATAAGTAGATGTATCACAAAGATGTTTCATACACATATCGTAATATTGAGTATGATGAAGTATAATAATTTTATTGCCCTTATCAGAAGGTTTAATAATAAGATCATTCCTATTCATCAACTTCTTCAGAGCAAACCATTCACACTTTGTAATATTAAAAGAGCAAGAATTCTTATCAAAAACATTCACTAGTTGTTGTAAAGAAAAATATAACATTTCAGAAAATTGTGTGATAGTACTATTAATATATGGAGGAATAAATTTACTTCAATATTTAATAAGCAAACAATTCAGCAAACCTTAGATCCTGGTCTCTAAAAAACCTTTAATGCACAAAATCCAGACCAAAACGAAGACAATACACGATACAATCCACAAATGCAGTACAATCCACTGATACTGAGCAACTTGGGGCATCATCAGAGTACAAGATTGTGTTGTTCATCATCCCTTAAGTAGTAGTTGCAGAACCAATTAAATAGTCAATTAATCAATCATCTCAATTGTCAGAAAATAGCCATTTTTAAAAAACTTAAAAACATATACATATTGTAAAACAAAGAAATATGAAGGTATTATATCAACTATATGTAACCTTATCTTAATTTGCATGTGTTATATTGTTGTAACATTGTTTTAGTGTATGTGTAATGTTGTTCAAAACTTCATAAATATCTAAAATTAACAAAAAAATCAAATATATATATATGTGTCAAAGTTTAATAAATACATCATGTATCTAAAAAGTAGTGTGTTGATATATATATATATATATATATGTGCAAAAAAATGCCAAATGTAAAATGTAAATGTAAATGTAAATATAAATATAAATATATATAAATGCAATGTAAATCTAAATCAAAATAAGGATATGAAAATATATATGGATAAAAATCCTTATGTTATATAGTATAAAATAAATGTTAAATGCGAATAAATAAAAATCTGTATGTTATGTATCATATAAATAGTTTTAAATATAAAATATAAATACAAATAATACATTTACGTTATATACACATTTATAATTTAATAAATATATAAAAAAATGTTGAAGAAAATATTAAATATTAAATATTAAATGTAAAATAATGTACCGGTTCTTCTAAAATAATTTGTGTTAAACTAAAAAAAGGTATAAAATAAATAGTCTGTATAGAAGATGAAACATGGTGTGAATGTAAATTGGTATAAGAGTGTAGTTTCTAACAATAAGTAAGTATTAAAGTAACATTGTCATATAAAATGTGATCTTAGTTTCAGTATGCTGGAAATTGCTATTTGCTCATTAAGGTTGACAGGCATTAAGCCTGAGTTGCCATAAACATTCTTTGGCTTCTAACATGTTTTTTTCGTCACCACCTTTGTGTGTATTAGGTGGTATTCTATCAATAACAAAAAACAAACATTTTTTAAAATTAGTACAGTTTATACTGTGGTTGAATAACATGTTAGATGTTTTATGCCTTTTAATGTCACTTAGGTGTTCAATAAGTTTTAAGTTTTCTGATAGTTTTCCCTATATAGAATGCTTGACAAACTGTACATGTTGCTGCATAAACAACCATATTAGAATTGCAATTACAGCGGCCTGGACATTTGAGAGTTTTACCATAATTAAAGATGGAAATATAAGGACCGTCATTAATAAATCTGCACACATGACATGAGCCACATTTGCTCATCTTTGAGTGCCTGAGCAATTCAATGTTACAATTATTCTCAAATAAATGTTTTAGATTTTTCCCTCTACTGTATGTAAATTTGGGTACAATACCTAAAATGTCTGAAAGTCACAAAATATTCAGGCTTTAGTGTATACAATTACACTAAACATAACATTGATAAGAACCATTTAGAACTTTTCAGGAAAGGTTTCAATTTTGTACCTTCTTTTAATTTAGATATTGGTAGTGTGTTGATTCATTTGAAACTATACACTAGACTTTTAAATTTAAAAATATTTTTTAACGACACTAACAACCCTATTTTAGACTCTGTACATTTTACTCCTAAACGTCACAGCACCTTTATCCCCCCACAACACTTTTTAATTCAGATTTTTGAGAAACTCTGTGAAAATCAAAATAGAAGAAATTTAAATAAGAAAATGGTTACAAAATACAATTTGACCTCAGCAGAACAGTTTTGCCTAAAAGAATTAACCACTTCTAATCAATACAGAATTATGAAACCAGATAAAGGGGGTGGGGTAGTCATTATGTTGAACACTGACTATTACAATAGAATGGCAGAATTATTAGATGACAAGGACACTTATGGTAAAGTGACTAGGTATGAAGTTAACAGAGCATACACTACAATTGATTGGTTAACTTACGAGTATTTGATGGATGCTAGAATTGATCAGAATACTTTCAAATACATTACTGTGGAATTCCCTTTTACACCCTCAATTTTTGGGATTCCCAAAATTCACAAGGATATACACCACCCATTCAGACCAAAGGCTCAAAACTGAAGCTCTAGCAGCATATGTAGATTCTAAATGCAAAGATATTTTGAAAAGTCTACCATACATTCTTAGAGATTCATGGCATTGTTTGGAATTAGTCAGAGAATTTTCAAAAAATTTTGATTTTAAATCTGACTTTTTCATGGCTACTATAGATGTTGTTAATCTTTTTTCAGTTATTCCACGTGATAAGGGGACGGAAATGTTTGAAATTTGTCTAAATACACACAAAAGACTTAATTCAACTGACAACCGTTTGCTTACTGAAATGCTTGAATTGATGTTAAATAACAACTTTGTATATTTTAACAACGACTACTACATACAGAAAAAAGGTGTTGCTATGGGGGCTAGATGTGCCCCCATCTATGCGAATTTAGTTTTAGCACAATGGGAATCTGAATCTATTTTCTCTAGTATTTATTGGCAGAAGATTTTACTGTATCTGCGCTATTTGGATGATATTTTGATTTTTTTGGGGGGATCTAAGGAAGAGTTTTATGATTTTATCACTTTTTTTAGGACAATCTACAGATTTTTTAAAATTCACTTGTCACATCTTTGAAAATCATGTTGAATTTTTGGATATCAAGCTTACTGTTGTTAATAACAGAATTGAATCAACATTGTTCAGGAAGAAAACATACTCAAATTCGTTCCTACACTTTGACAGCTGTCACCCGTTTTATCAAAAAAGAAACCTTGTTAAAGGTCAAATGGTCAGACTGTCTAGAATAATCAGTAACAACCAGGTGTTTGAACAGGAAGTAGATGTACTTATGAGTATGTTTTTTGATAGAGGCTACCCTTACGATTTGGTCACTACTATTAGTAAGGAGGTGAAAATTATGAGATTTACTAAATACAAACCTATTATTAATCTTGAATCAACAGAGAAGATTGCCCCTAAGATTACTGTAGATAGAAATGATGCAATTATTATTCCATTTAACAACAGAACAGAAGAGATTGTCACCAGTATCAAAGAAGCATGGGCTAGGACTATAGAGGTTAACACGGAACTTTCAGACATTTTAGGTATTGTACCCAAATTTACATACAGTAGAGGGAAAAATCTAAAAAATTTATTTGAGAATAATTGTAACATTGAATTGCTCAGGCACTCAAAGATGAGCAAATGTGGCTCATGTCATGTGTGCAGATTTATTAATGACGGTCCTTATATTTCCATCTTTAATTATGGTAAAACTCTTAAATGTCCAGGCCGCTGTAATTGCAATTCTAATATGGTTGTTTATGCAGCAACATGTACAGTTTGTCAAGCATTCTATATAGGAAAAACTATCAGAAAACTTAAAACACGTATTATTGAACACCTAAGTGACATTAAAAGGCATAAAACATCTAACATGTTATTCAACCACAGTATAAACTGTACTAATTTTAAAAAATGTTTGTTTTTTGTTATTGATAGAATACCACCTAATACACACAAAGGTGGTGACGAAAAAACCATGTTAGAAGCCAAAGAATGTTTATGGCAACTCAGGCTTAATGCCTGTCAACCGCCTGGCCTTAATGAGCAAATAGCAATTTCCAGCATACTGAAACTAAGATCACATTTTATATGACAATGTTACTTTAATACTTACTTATTGTTAGAAACTACACTCTTATACCAATTTACATTCACACCATGTTTCATCTTCTATACAGACTATTTATTTTATACCTTTTTTTAGTTTAACACAAATTATTTTAGAAGAACCGGTACATTATTTTACATTTAATATTTAATATTTTCTTCAACATTTTTTTATATATTTATTAAATTATAAATGTGTATATAACGTAAATGTATTATTTGTATTTATATTTTATATTTAAAACTATTTATACGATACATAACATACAGATTTTTATTTATTCGCATTTAACATTTATTTTATACTATATAACATAAGGATTTTTATCCATATATATTTTCATATCCTTATTTTGATTTAGATTTACATTGCATTTATATATATTTATATTTATATTTACATTTACATTTACATTTGGCATTTTTTTGCACATATATATATATATATATATATATATATATATATATATATATTTATCAACACACTACTTTTTAGATACATTGTGTGACTCTCCACAAAGAAAGATGTATTTATTAAACTTTGACACATATATATATATTTGATTTTTTTGTTAATTTTAGATATTTATGAAGTTTTGAACAACATTACACATACACTAAAACAATGTTACAACAATATAACACATGCAAATTAAGATAAGGTTACATATAGTTGATATAATACCTTCATATTTCTTTGTTTTACAATATGTATATGTTTTTAAGTTTTTTAAAAATGGCTATTTTCTGACAATTGAGATGACTGATTAATTGGCTATTTAATTGGTTCTGCAACTACTACTTAAGGGATGATGAACAACACAATCTTGTACTCTGATGATGCCCCAAGTTTAGGGGTGAAAGCGGTCAGTATCAGTGGATTGTACTGCATTTGTGGATTGTATCGTGTATTGTCTTCGTTTTGGTCTGGATTTTGTGCATTAAAGGTTTTTTAGAGACCAGGATCCAAGGTTTGCTGAATTGTTTGCTTACTAGTTTGTTTCACCTCTAGACGACTTCGATATTTAATACCATCTGTATTTAGAAGAGTGTAAGCGTTAGCTACTGTAGAGTCATAATCATCAGAAATACAAGAGAAAAAACTGTCGGTACTCAAATCACTTTCCAAACTGCATTTTTCATTATAGTCATGTATAGATATATTATTCTGAGAAAAATAATATTTTAAATATCACTTCCTGATCAATCTAAAAATTTCATGTTTAATAACATAGTTTCTTGGAATAACTGTTGGTTCAAATTTCAAACCTAACTGCAAAACAGATATTTCTTCCTCTGATAATGAAAGACCTGACAAATTAACAACATTAGAAGCATAAATTGTAGGAGAAGTTAAACATACATTAGTTCCATCTGCTACGTTTAGAAGTCTGTTTAAATTGTCCTTCACTCGGTGGAGAGCAACCACTAATTCCTTTTTTCTTGTTGCCTCTTTGGTTACTATCTGAATAGGCTTGAAAACGCTGTTTATGAGCCTGTGGATTCTGTGCATCTGGCAATGGCGGGAATTCAGAAAACTCCCCTTCAGAATCTGTAGTTAGACCTGCTCCTTCCAAAGAAGCAAATGAGACAGACAACTGTTTCTTATTTCGATTCTTTCTCATTGATTTAAAGCGCAAATTAGATTGAGTATGCCACAAAAAGGCCCGCCCGTTATTATAATCACGAATATCTCTTTTAATTTTGGTAGATTTAAAATCTACTTGTTCATTTTCAAATTTATTTAATTTATCTTTCAGATTTTTAAAGATGTCACTGACCTTTTGTTCACCTATCTCAGCGAGCAAATCTGAGTGCATGTTCTGTAACTCTCGTTGCAACTTATTTTTGAGCACATGCTCTCTCTCTACTAATATATTCACCCATTCCATAGCACAGGAATGGGTGACAGCAATCCATCTGTCTTTAAATAAATTATCAGTAGGATCCGTAGAGTCAAAAGTTGTTGCTGGATTTTTAAATGCTCTAAGCCCCCTAGGGGCAATATTAAGTTCAGTATATCTATTTAAACCCAGCAAATTAAAGTGGCAGCAGGTTTCATGAAAAATCAATTTCTCAAAGTCATTCACAGTATCTTGAATTTCTTTAGAAAACATACCTGGGGCAGAGCCTCCCAAACCCCACAAACGGGTTAAGGAACTTTCGTTGTCTCTCCTCCATAAATTGTAAAGCACTATAAGCCGGTCTAAGATTGTTATCATTACCAGCTATCGCTGAAGCAGCAGGTAAAACTGTAGTAACAACAGCAGTAGCAGAAGTAGAGACTGGTGGGGCAGCAACAACAGAATTACTCAAACCATTAACAACAATATTGCAAGCAGAAGCCAAAATAGATGCCCCTGGTAGTAAAAAATTATCCAAAGTTCTTTGCATAGAATTACCCGATGCACCTTGAATTCCCAAAACACTAGGAACCGGAGGGGTAACAACCCCAGTCTGAACAGAGTTGGAGTCATCACGAAACACTCTGGGAAGTTCCAACATGGAATCCATGATGATAATAGAAAACAACCAGCAAAAAAGGTCTAAAAAAAGACCAATAAGGAAAAAACAACGAAGATTCCACATAGAAAAATATTCATTCCATAAATCGTGTCTTAGCGCCTCGGCTACCACAGCCTTCAATGAGCACATAAATCATGGTAAAAATCCATTCCCTTATATGCACAATAATGAGAGAAATATCAATTAATTAATCAATGAAACAATTAAACAAAATAACATTTAACATTTAAAGAGACTCCACTCTCTCCATAGACAAAAGTACATAGAAATCTCACATAAAAAACATATATAAAAATGTTAAGCAGCAAAATATCTGTTATTAAAGTAGATATTTCCAATTAGTTTCCATATTTAAACCATTAGGCGATAATATATTATATTTTAATATAAAAATAGATTCCTTGTACAATAACATATTTTTTAGTAACTTATAATCACCCTTTTTAACAAAAATCTTCTCTAAAATAGTAGCTTGTAACAAATCCGTATTACTATTATGAGTTTCTAAGAAATGTAATGCAACCAAATTTTCTGTTGCCCCCCTCCTGATGTCACGAACATGCTCCTGTAATCTAACCCTAAATTTACCAAAGGCCAAATTACCACCATAACAGCTATAAATAAATGCAATCTGAGGGTCATGCTGCTCAATGCTAGAAGTCTAAATCTCAAGATAAACTTGCTCAAAGCACTCCTCAAAATGGAGAACATAGATATTAGTACTGTAAAGGAGACCTGGTTTAAAGCAGCAGAAAGCACCCCTGTGCTACCAGGCTATAACTCATTCCACACCTTTCGGCCCCAGAACATGGACAAAAGCTCCAAAGGTGGTGGTGTCTCCATATTCATAAAGGATATGTACACCTCCAGAGTAGTAGCCCAGCATAATGCATCTGAGATACTTCAGGTACAACTAGTAAGACCGTGATTCAGGTTGTAGCCTGCTATAGGTCCCCAACCATGTCCCAAGACTCTCACTCCATGTTCCTAAGCACCCTGGAAACTACTAGGGTCCAACCCAACACTCTCATACTAGGTGACTTCAACTACCCCTCCATCAACTGGGAAAACTACTCATGCACCAATACACTGGCCTAATGCTTCCTAGAATTCATCGGTTCCAGTGCCCTGGACCAGCTCATTCTTACCCCCACTAGAGGAAGCAACATCCTTGACCTGGTTATTACTAACATGGGCAGCTGTTGCTCTACACCAAATAGTCAATTCCTCCCTGGTTATATCCGACCACAAACTAATCACCATGGAAATCCAAATCTCACCCCCACCACCCCACAAAGGTAACCACCATGAAAAACTTCTCCAAAACTGACTTTGGGCTCCTAAAAACAGAGGTGGATAACTTCACGTCACCCGTGTCAATGGAAAATAGATGCATGACTGCCAAATCATACACCAATACACTGTACGAACATGTACATAAATGCATGGAACTAGCCATACCCAACAGAACCAAGACGCTCTCCTCCAAAAACATTAAGCCAATCTGGTGGTGCCCTGCCATTAATAAACTCTACAACAGAAGGAAGAAACTGTTGCAGAAAAAGGTGAAGTCCCAAGACTGGAAAAAACTCCCTTATTAGCCTCAACAAAAATTGAGATTCCCTCATCAAAACCTCTAAAGCCAGCTACGAAGGCAGAATTATGGCAGACACTAAAAACAACCACAAAGCCTTCTATAATTATATCTGAATCTCCATGGCAATAACTGGTTTGCTCTGAGTTGCTGCACAATTGTGCCTCCTGTACTGAGCCAACAGATATTGCCAACATACTGGCCGACAGATTCAGTGCCAGCTTGGTACCTCCTATACTGAGCCAACAGATATTGCCAACATCCTGGCAGACAGATTCAGTGCCAACTTTACCCCTGTCTTCCCCCCAAAGGACCAATCACAATATCGGAGGAATGCCAGGCACCCAGCATTACTGCAGCACAGGTTAAAGCTGCATTGTACAAAGCCAAGAATACAGCTTCCATGAGACCTGACAATATCCCTGGATGTGTTCTACATGAACTACAAAGTGAAATGGCACCACATCTGTGTGTCCTGTTTAATCACAGCCTCAGCCTCACCTCAGGCTTTGTCTCTCCTGAATGGTGCACTGCTACAGTCATCTCTCTCCATAGAGGGGGAGCGACTACAGGCCCTGGGAATTATCGCCCCATTAGCTTGATGAGTCTGATATGTAAGTCTATGGAGCGCATCATCATGGACCTAATTAACAAGGATATAGTGAATCTCCAAACTCTAGATCCCACGCAATTTGGTTTTGTGAAAGGTAGATCATGCCTGCTCAACCTGGTTGACTTCTTTGAGTCAGTCACCAGAGCTTTGGATGAGGGCAAGGCAGTTCATACAGCCTACCTCGATCTGGGCAAGACCTTTGATGCCATTCCCAACTTAGGAATTATTGATAAACTCACCAAACTAGGCATCAACCCCTATGTCACTAGGTGGGTTGCAAATTGGCTCACAGATAGAACCCCCAGTGTGAAAGTAGGGGACTCCAAGTCAAACTGCTGACCAGTCATGAGTGGAGTCCCACAAGGATCGGTCCTGGGTCCTGTCCTGTTTGGCATCTACTTCTCAGAAGTCCAGACCAACACGGAGGGACTCTGGCTGACCAAGTTCGCAGACGACTGCAAGCTGGGAGCCATTATTAACTTCCCAAGTGATGCAGACATCCTACAGAAAGGCCTCACTGAGACCAATGATTGGTGTCAAAACCATGGCCTTAAGCTTAATGCCAAAAAATGCGTCGTCATCCCCTTTGGGAAAAACTCAGTTCCCACTAATTACCACATAGATGTGAGCCCACTTTACACTGAAGGAATTAAAAGAGATCTGAGGACACAGGTTGACAGTAACCTCTCCTTCAACCACCACATTGCCACTGTGGTCAGAAAGTCCTTCTATGTGGCACATCTCATTACCAAGGGTTTGCATCCAGGAAGAAAGAGGTCATCATCTCTCTCTATTCTTCCCTCATTAGGCCAATCATCGAGTATAATGCCCCATTTGGCATGTACCTTACTAGACACATACAACAGCTGGAAAGGCCACAAAAGTACCTCATGAAAAGGATCCTAGACCTTAAACACATATCCTACATGGACAGACTCAAAAACCTCCAGCTATTCTCTGTCTCATATTGTCTGCTAAGAGGCGATCTCTGCTTGACTTACAAAGCCATGTCTGACCCAGCTCTGTTAAAAATGCTACATCTAAAGAAATCCCAATCCCTTCACACCACACACTCCAGGGACCTCAACCTCATTACCACAATCAACAGAACATGCTGGAGGGACAGGTTCATAACCCAGAGACTGCCCATGCTCTGGAATAGACTTCCCATACATGTCAAGCAGAGCACCTCACTGGCCCTCTTCAAGAGAAATCTTGATGAGTGGATGGGAAATAGAAAGTTCAACCCGGGGATCACTCCAGTGCCTCTACTTGATAGAGGCACTGGGAACTAAAGTAGAGCTGCACAATGCCAAGGCACTTCTATGGGCTATGCTTGTAAAGGGTCCAGGGCCAGTAGCCTAGTACACAGCTATGAACCTATGAATCTATGTCTGACAAGTCCTCTCCCAAGCAAAGCGTTGTCACTTCCCCCACACGTCACAATCATCAAGCTCCTGAAATGCTAATTAAGTTTTGAAAGCTTGGGTTATAGTCAAGGCTTTATCTTCCTATACCAATTTACCTAGTATCATTGCTTTATTGCTTTATTATAGTATTATTATTTTTGACACTGTCTTCTATGCTGATTGCTGGTCTGTTGTTTTTTTTTGTTTGTTTGTTTTTTTTTTTGCCAAATGATGACCTGGCTTGGAATAACTGTTGTAGAAATAACAACAAAAACATCTTAGAAAACAATCTGGATGGTCTGTGCAAATGGCAAATAGTAAGTAATGTATGTAAAATGTGGAATAATGCATAATGGGGACGATAGCCTCCATTATCAATATGAGCAAAGTGATGTCCAGCTTCAAACAGTCAAATATGAAATGGGTTTGGGAGTCATTATTGCAAGTAATATGGAATTCACAAAATACTATAACACACTGAAAAATAAAAACTAATATAAACTTTGACATAATTACTAAAAATACTTATGTCCATAATTCTCAACCCATTAGCTTCAGAGTCATGGACATGTATTAATATGCATTTGCCATACAGTAAGGAGTCTGTGACAAGAATAACTGGCATTATCAAATGACTATAGTTTTTACTAATTTGCAAAGAAAGGAATCATATATTTTACAAAGTCACAGCCAAATTTTGAGACATTTGAAATGAATTGGTCAATGCATATGGAAACCATTGTTCTTCCTACAGGTTCCTGTTATGATCACTTTTCAAGTATGCAGTAGTCTCAGTGTCTTCACGGTTTAATAAGAACAACTTGAATTCAGGAGATTTGACAGGTTCTGCAGAGTTTAGAGAGGATTAACAGAGATAATGACTAAGAACACGGGATTTATACTCCTTGACCTATAAATGTATAAAATGGGATTTTAAGTACAACATAGACAATGACGTTGTATAAGATGATAAGAAATTGTTTTGGGGTGGAATTTAGATATTCTACTTATATCTTAAATGTCAGAATACATTTGTGTGCACCTAAGTTTAACACAAGCAGGACAAAAAGGCCACAGTGGTATTAAAATGACTTCTGTATAGAATACTGTCTTGAATAAGGGAAATTAATACTATTATTAATTTCAACCAAAGCTCAAGCAGCATTTTGCTGACAAAAATTTTGAGGCAGGACTTATTACAGGGTAGGAAAAAGGACACTTTTTTCAACTGGCTTCCAGTAATGACATGCGTTTACTACAAGGATGGGCAGAGTAAAAACATTTGATATGTTATAATCACCCCAGACTGATAAAGGTTATGCAGTATGAAAGGGCAGTGAAACAGGCTTACAGAATATCAGGGTATATTGGAAAGGGTGTGGGTTCTTCATTACACAGATGTCATCTTCCCATTATGAAGTGCTGATTAACACTTCCTTTGGAATTCTGTGCTTACTGCTGAAGTCCATTCATGTCAACAGAATGTGTAATGGGGACAATAGCCTCCATTATCGCTATGAACTAAGTGATGTTCAGCTTCAAACAGTCAAAGATGAAATGGGATTGGGAGTCATTATTACAAGTAATATTGAATTCACAAAACACTTATCTAGTTGACAGGGTGTGTAGCAGAGTTACCCAGGTGATAAAGGAAACAGGAGATGTGGAATATGAGGAAAGGATCAGGCTAATAGGAAATATACATACTGAAAGGGGAGTGGAATGGGGAGAGATAACAAGGGCACAATGCATCATTTAGGGTAGACAGGTGGCTCAGAACTGAAAAATGAGACTGGAAGGATGTTGAGACATGAAAAGCAACTGGAATAGTAAAGCTTTAAAAGAAACATAAGGAAGCATTACTTCACAGAGACAGTTTTGGACCTTAGATTGCAACATCTGAGGGGTAATGAAGACAAAATCTGTGGAAGGGTTTAAAGATGCCTGTGATTTATTTATTTTTTTATTTAAATTTGTCAACTATAGTAGAATACTGGTCTCTTTGGTTCAGGAAGAAGAAAATATAAAAAAAATACTGAGAATGAAGATGGTGGTACTGTAGTAAAGCAGTGCAGAGACTAGCTCCTGCAGACTTCACAGCGTTTGTAGTATGTAGCATTTACCTGCTGTAAGTAATTGATGTGTGGACACTAACACTATACATGTACACAAATAAAGAATGAAAGAGGCAGATAGGCAAGAAGAAATTAAAAAAAAAACATGGGGACAAGATAGGGAAACAGTTCTAAGTAGTAACAGCAGCACAAGAAGAGTCAATAGAAATGGCAGAGGAATAAATGAATTCAATGAACTCACTGGAAGTGAAAATTAGTCAAATGCACACAGAAATATTCAAAGTCAGTGGTGCACTCACTGAGTATATTAAATCCAATAATCAAAGGATGCAATAGCTGGAAGAAGAAATAAGGTAGCAATCGGATGACTTGGTGGCCCTGTAGGATTTGGACAAAGAGATAAAGGAAAAAAATGGCAGAAATGGGCACGAGGCAAGACCTGCTGCAACAAAAGATAATAGAGCTGGAAAACAGATTGAGCAGTGAAAACATCCGATTCACTGCCAATCCTGAGGTAGTGGAAGGGACTAACTGTATGGACTTTATGCAAAAAATGCTTAATGGAGTGGCTGGGGCTTTCATTTGATGAGCTTCATATAAGAGCAACCAAACTGAGTGGTGGTCCCGTGCAGTGGTGGCAAACAGAGATCCCATCCAATATTAATAAAATTGGCCACTTACAAAGAAAAAGAAAATATATTAACAACATTTTGACATAAAGGAGCAATTTACAAGGTGGGAGAGATGAGTCTACATTGATGATATTTATTAATTGGCAACAAGACTGAACAGAGATGCTTATCTCCCAGTAATCAGGCAGTGTAAGAGACAAAACTTGAAGTTCAGGCTCCTTTACTCAGCCACATTGTGAATATTCTATCCCCTAAGCACCAAAACGCACACCGACCTTGTTCAAGCAGAGGAAGAACTTTGCAAAAGAGCAGCTGACACACCAGAAAGCTGGATGGAACCACAAAAGTATTTAGATAGTAGACTACCAGCTAAACCTTTCCCAGTATTCCAGTAGAAAATGCAGAAAAAACTGAGGCAAATAAAAAAATACTTCAAAGAAGTAATGCGGGATAACCCCTTCACTGAGCTAGAAGAATAAGAGATGGAAGAATAGGAAGGTACTGATATACTATAAAACAATTAGACACAGAAAATGGAGCTTGGACTAATATTTATGTAAATGCAAAAATGTGTAACACTTTTGTTTTAATGCTACACTTCATTTGTAACTTGGTCTCAATAGCAATAACTAAGGTAAGCAGTGATGGGTTTGCCCCTTGTTCGATGTTTTTCAAATGAGAAGGGTCAGATTTATGAATGAGTGGAGTAAGACAAGAAGGATAGGCAACATGAACACTGAAGGCCCTAGCACTTTACTCAGTATCATATAGACTGCTTAGAGGTGACTTGTGCCTGACCTATAGAGCGGTCTCAACCCCTGCTTTGATGAAGCAGCTGCACATCCACAAATCCAATGGGACAAGATTCACTCGCTCTACAGATCTTAACCTAGCCTGGGATATTAACTGGGTATGCTGGAAAGACAGCTATGTCCCCCAGAGGTTGCCACTGCTCTGGAACAAACTCCCAATTCATATAACACAGAGCTCCTCAATGACCCTATTTAAGCTTAACCTAGACAATTGGATGGGGAACTGTAAATTTACACCGGGGGTTTCACCTATGTCCCTCTTAGACAGGGACAGCCAGTACTGATCTTAGATTCACATGAAAACATAGACTATACATCTTGGTCCATAAGAGAACAAGGGTATAATATGGCTAGGCGTATAGAGGTCTTAGGGCCAATACTCTAGTAACCTCCTATGATCCTAAGTTCAACGCCATACGTTTTTAAAATAATGTGAACATTTAGGGTAACTTGATCCTTCACTAGCACATCCAGATCTACTTGGAAGCTAGAACAGGTGGAGATGTGGATATGAGTGATCCATGGGTCAGAATATATGGGGGGGGGGGTTAAAGCTAAGTGGATATAGAGTGAGGGGAAGGAGGATGAGACTTACAGATATGAAAGAATGGGGGAACTGCACCTTAGCACATACTATTCGCAATAGGTAAAAAAAGAGAGGCAGCAGGAGAAATGGTCATTAACCAAGTAAAAGAAAAGCAGTTATATGAACAAATTGATCATAGGGTCCAGTGGATTAAGTTACCTGCAGTGTGGAGTAAGAGGATACTGTAAACAGAAGGAAGACACAAACGCTGGAAGTTAGACTGAAGATAAACAGAAGAGCATGGTAGATGCAAGGAGGGGACAGCTATTTTAGAGCAGAAGCTCAAACAGCCAAAGAGGTAAGGCCAATCAAAGTAAATAGTTTACCCTGGGGAGGGATTATTCTTGTTAATATTCTATACATATTTGTGTTAATTAATAATATAGTGAATTTAAGCAATATGCATGCCTTCAGAAATGCCCAAAACCTGAAGCTAACATTGAATAGTAGGTCACAGAAGAGTGTTGAGAAAAGGACCACTCACTGGGAAACTGTAGGGGTAAAAAGGAGTTAGATATGGATGATGAATATGAGAGTCATTGTATAGAATGTAAATGGATTGGTTAATTCAACTGGCAGGTGCAGGGTGATGTGATGTGTGCAAAAGACAAACTCCCAAATAACACTGTTAAAGGAAACACATCTTACTCAAGATGAATGGGAGAAATTACTAAGAGATGTACAGATGCAGGGGCATCATTCCAGCATGGAGGGAGTGTAAAGTGGAGGAGTTATGATCATGTATAGTGAGAGGACATAATTATTAGTAGAAATGGAATATAGAGATTCCCCACCAAGGTAGATACAGAGTGATACAGGGCAATTGGAGGGGAGTATCCATCACAGTAGTATTGGTTTATATCCTCCCCTAAAACCAGCAAAAATTAAATCAAAAATATACTGGGATATATCAAAGAGTTTCAGTAGGGCCAAGTGCTAGTACTGGGAGATTGGAATGTGGTAGGAAGGCTAAAAGATGTCAGAGGACATCCTAGGAGAATTAAAACCCCAAACTGAAGGTCTTTTTCTAGAAGAATATCTGAAGACATTTGACATAGTCGATATTAAGACAAAAATGTTAACTGACACAGTAGACTTCACTTAATATTCAGATAGTCATGGGACAGGAACAAGATTAGATAGGAGATATCTTCACAGGGTAGAATGGGCCACTATGCACCCTGTTACAGCAAGTGATCATGTTCCTATAATAGCGGAATTACAAATGGGAAGAATGGCTATCACAGAGAAGCATTGGCAGTTTCCGAATTATCTTTTAAAGGATAAATATTTTGCCTGATGGCTGGATGAAGAGCGGTCACTGGAGTCAGATAAGTTCAAAATGCATGGACAGAAAATAGAAATACTGTGGGACAAATTAAAAGAGAGCATGAGGCAGAAATTTGAAATAAATGCTAAAAATAGATGGTGTGGAAGTAAAAGAAAACATCTGACAGCAGTGAGAGATATGAAGCGAAGGCAAGAAAAACTGGGAGAGACAGAAGGAGGAATGCAGTGGTTGGAGCAGCAAAGGGTATGAAACAGCTGAAGGAATATTTAGACAACCTCAGTGCATTTCTAGTGAAAACATTACACCATGAATTTTTCAAAATCATGCCAAGAGCAAGTAAATATCCTGCACAAAATCTTATTGAACAATATGTTGGGAGGATGATTAAACAGCCGTGGGACCCAGAGGCGAGGTGCAAGGTGATGGAGCATGGCAGAATAAGGGAGCTAATGAAAAGATACGATAGCTCGCTATATAAACAGAAAGAGAAGATCAAGGACAGAATTCTAGAAATATGGGAATATATGGCAGTCTTACAGATGGGAATGGTTGTGGAGGGTGATAAAAAACTCTGATGTGCATCATATCACATGAAAGAGATTAAGGAGCCTATGATGGCACAGAAGGGAGGGAAGTTATCAGGCTCAGATGGGAATCCAGTGGAAATATGAAAGAAGCTCAGTTAAAGTGGAATAAATCTGCTGTTATCTATTTAAGAATATTAAAGAGGGTGGAGCTCCACCTGAGTCACAGAAATGGGCAGTTATCTCCAAATAAGGAAAAGATCCTCTGCCACCAAGTTCATATAGACCCATAGTTATTTTGAATCTTGATTATAAGAGCTACATGATAATTACGGCAAAAAGGTTATCAAAAATATTGGTTAAATTTATACATTTGGACCAAACTGGCAGACATTTGACAATATACTGAGAACAATGCTAAGTGTTGGGGAAATACATTAATGGTAGCCATGATGCGGTGAAGGAATTCAATAAAGTAAGTTGGGGATTTTACCTGAAGTGCTCAAAAAGTTAGAAGTTCCAAATAGATGGATAGAGATTATATTTATGATATATCAGGTATCTAGAACTAAAATAAAATGTACACGGGGACTAACTAATACAACTGAAATCAGCAGAGCACAAAGCAAGACTACCCCTTGGCTTCACTGCTATTTACATTGTACATGGAGCCTTTGAAGCAAAGTGCAATACAGGGCTATAGCTGGGGGTGAACAACAGGAGTTAAAAATAGAGCTATTTGTCAATATTGTGGTTCTATATGTAGAGAACATGGAGAAGGATATAACACTCTTATTCAGGGGAAATAGAAAAATTTGGTGAGATATCAGGGTACAGAATAAATGAACAAAAGACTAAATCTGTTATTACAAATTATCATCCCACATATCAGCTTGTTCAAAATAACCCATTCTTTTGGGGACGTCAGCAACTAAAATACCAGGTGGTGTGGGTTAGAAGAGATATTCAACAAGCCACAGGAGAACTGTGGAAGGACTCAGAAAGAAAGATAATAACTAGTGTAAGGAGAAGGAGAATGATGCATATGGATAAAGACCACAAAATATAAGCTGTCAAAGCTTTTATTGTACCATTAATTTTATACATTGGTCAATTATATCAGTATACCCCCCAAGAGGAATTGTGGTGCAGTATAGACAAGATAATCAAGAACTTTTACTGTAATGATAAAAGGAATTTAATTAAATGGGTCAGTCTAAAATTACAGATTGAGCAAGGAGGGCTAAACATGCCAGACTTAAGAGGCTATCACAAAGTGACACAAGTTAGACTGTTTGTGGCAAGCAGAGAGGCAGACAGTGAAATGGCAACAAATAAGACAGAGCAAGATACACAAAAGAAGGGGAAAACAAAATCTAAGTATTTAGAGATATACAGAAGGACAATCTGGAGATGAAACCTTAACAGAATCCCTAACGATAGGAATGAAAAATATTTTAATTTTATATAATGTTATTATTTATTTTACATAAATTTTGAGGGCTCACAATGTTAAACCATGTCTTTATTGGGTATTGCCTATTGTATACAGCCTTCATAACAGGCCAGGCCATCAGCATGGGAGGACATCAGATAGTTAGAGAAAGAAGGCAAAGTACCCATCTGTTAGGAACAAATAGATGGAAATGCAATAAAATCTTATCAAAGAATCAAGCAGGAATATCAGTTAGACAACAGAGATTATCTAGAGTACAAAAATTGATTTCAGAATTAAGGAAAAGAAAGATGAAAAGTGGAGTGCAGTGGGGAACAACTATATTTAATAATGATCTTGACAGAGGCTAGGGGAAGTGAGGATATTCATAGGAATGTGTCAGCAGAATATATAGGGTAATTAAATTAGGAGAAACAAAAACTGAGGAGGGATATCATAGAGACATGACATGGGACGAAGGGGTTGAGATTTTTCTAGCGCCAAGATTCAGAATATCCACATGTAAGGTATCTTTATACACACAGTAAACTTAGTAAAGATGTTTCTTCAGGTCTCAAGTCAATGCTGGACATGCGAGGAAGGGCATAAGGTACCTGGGAGCATATATTTTGGGATTGTGAAGGCTTAGATCTTTTCAAAAGGTGCCTGCAAAACCAATTAAACTTGGGGGATGATTTCTGCTACAGTGGAACCATGATGAGACAAATAAGTACAGAAGTAAAATTTATACATTACTTACGATGGTAGCAAAGAAAGCTAATACACAGCAACAGAAAAAGAAGGACCCATCAGACATCAAGAAAGTGATAGGAATGATAAATGACATTAAAGATCTAGAGCTTAACAGTATCAACTAATTGGGATGAAAAGCTCTGGGAAAGAAATGGGCCATATGAGCTACAACAGAGTCAGAAAGTATAGGAGCAGCAGATATTCAAAACTGATAAGGACCTGTTATTGCTACCTATGGAGGTAAATGTATTGTAGAAGGCGTTAACAATAGCCTGAGAGAGAGGAGGGCTTAGGACATACAAATAAGAAGGAATGCAGAGTAGACTACATTAAGTAAATTTTGTACATAGTTAAAATAACTTTGTTAAGAAGTAGTAATAAGAGATGACAAGTGATATGCATGGATATATTTTAGTGTATGATAAAACATTAAAGAGCTTAAGAGGTTGTTAACTTGTTAAGTGTTAATATTGATTGGATTGTAACAAATAATGCTTCTTCTTCTTCTTTCGGCTGTTCCCTTTAGGGGTCACCACAGCAGATCATCTGTTTCCATTTCTTCCTGTCCTCTGCATCTTGGTCGGTCACACCAACCACCTGCATGTCCTCTTTCACCAAATCTTATCTTATGCCTTCCTCTTTTCCTGTTACCTGGCAGCTTCATCCTTAGCATCTTTTTCCCAATATACTCTGCGTCCTTCCTCAGCACATGTTCAAACCAACATAATCTTGCCTCTCTGGCTTTGTCTCCAAACCTTCCAATCTTAGCTGACCTTCTAATATACTTATTCCTAATCCTGTCCACCCTCGTCACACTGAGTGCAAATCTTAACATCTTTAACTCTGCCACGTCCAGCTCTGAGTCCTGCCTTTTTGTCAATGCCACTATCTCCAACCCATATAACATAGCTGGTCTCACTACCCTCTTGTAGGCCTTCCCTTTCACTCCTACTGGTACTCATCTGTCACAAATCACTCCTGACACTCTTCTACATCCACTCCATCCTGCCTGTACTCTCTTCTTCACCTCTCTTCCACACTTACCATTACTCTGAACTGTTGATCCCAGGTATTTAAACTCATCCACCTTCGCCACCTCTACTCCCTGCATCCTCACCATTCCTCTATCCTCCCTCTCATTCACACACACATATTATGTCTTAGTCCTGCTGACCTTCATTCCTCTTCTCTCTAGAGCATATCTCCATCTCTCCAGGGTCTCCTCCACCTGTTCCCTACTCTCACTACAGATCACAATGTCATCAAATACTGTTGATCTAAGTAAAAACAGCAGTATGCACATTGATGGAAAATCCATTGGAAACTGTATAAACAAGTTTATAAGATGTAATTTAAAGGAGTAGAACTTGGAGATCTCTGCTTTAACTCAAATGTATAAATAACAGAGGTCAGAGTTATACACATATGAAGGTTGCGTAAGCCACCAGTGAAGGAAACATGGCACAGTGCATGACATGTGCCAATAAGTACGTCATCTTTTTATTTAAATACAATTGTTTATGACTAAAAAAGAAAATATAAAAATTAGAAATATAGAGTACAACAAATAAAACTGGCCTTACAACATACAGTATAACAAGTATAAAATAACAGAAAATCATTAGATAAGTCAGTCAGTGTGAATCAATGAAATATGGTGAGAGGAAAAGACACTGAAAACTACTTATATATGGAAGTAAAGTGCCATCATCAATAAGGAAAATACAGTATGAAAGCAGTTATGTCTCTGTATAATATATAGAGACTTATGCTTAAGTGAGTAGTCCTAGATGTTTGCTTAATGGGAGTAGGTGTTTTACGTATGAGGGTTCACGTGTGATTAGAATATGATATGGGAGAGTGGTAGACAAAGATAATTGTACCAGTTTTGAAGCATGAGCAAGTTGCATCTTTAAACAGGAAGTATTTCATTTTTTTTTCTAAATACCTTAAAGGGATATTATTGTTTAAGAAAGGTAGGAAGGGATTCTCTGACCTGTGGCCCTAAGATATTGAAGTTATGGTCTGGTATCTGGAGGGAGGTTATGCTGGGAGAAATCTAAGGTTGTAGTCTGAGGACCATGGAAATAATTAACTGGCAAAGAAGAGAAATGATTGAAGGTTAATCAGTTTTATCCTGTTAGTCATTGATAGCTAGTGGGCTTTGGCAAGCACCTGTCAGTGGTGCTGTGTTTTTGACACCAGTATAATAATTACATATGCTATGGCAGAAGCTATTTGTGACTGCATTGTGAGACACACCAATGCACCACTCACCAGGTTGTGCAAGAAGGTCACCATCAGTTGCCTATCAAATGCCAGGATTTGCCAACTCATTCAGGCACTTAAGTCCTTCTACCACAAGTACACATATGATACAGTCATAGTACACATTGGTATAAATGACTTGTGATGTACCTAATAGGACTATATGAAGACAGAGACATGATGGAGCTCTCAGAATATATGTCTGAGGCAAGTATGAACCTAACCTTGAGCAGCATTTTACCATCACTATGGATGATGCCACAATCCAAAGAAAGGATTACTGACTTCAGCAATTGGCCTAGCTTCTGGTGCCATTCAAAGGGGTTCCAATATGTATCAGCCTGGTAGGAAATGGTAGATTGTCCTAACTACATTGTCAGGGGTGTCCTGCAGCTACCACCAAGGCTTTCATATATTGGCTAAACCTTACCAACCCCCATAGTGCCTTTTTTCAGGCAATGACAGTGATAAAAAAAACTTCCAACATAACAAAACAGAATCCAGATAACATAAAAGTATTATTGCTCAGTGCTAAGAGTCTTAAGAAAAAAATATAACATCATCAGAGAGACCTGGTTTAAGACCAAACTCCATCAGTGCAGGGTTTCACTGCCTAATGCATGTTCAGGCCCACTGCACTAGATGAAAGCACTAAAGGCATCAGTGTATCTATATCTGTAAAAATAAAACACTTCACTTCCAGACTAGTTAGACATGATAATGGTGTGAAACTCCTCCACATCGAAATCACCATTAACAAAACTCCTTATCATATCATGGCTAGCTGTAGGACTCCCTCTATGTCCTCTTCAGACCATAACTCTTACCTGTCTAGTATGGAGTCTCTGCATTAAGCAAAACACTATTCTCTTAAGGAGCTTCAACAACCCCACCATTAACTGGGAAACATATATATCCTCCTACATGTATACCTAGAAATTTTTGGACTTCATTCATACAAACTCTCTGGATGAGTTAAGACGTACCCTGACTAGTGGCAATAAAATCCTGGAATTGGTCCTCACCAGTATAGGACAGCTCTGCTCCCTACCGGTTGTAACTCCTTCCCTTGCATACCTCTTAACTGTCCAGATTTTTGCCTCATATGTTTGGTCTGTTTCTCAAAAAAATTGTGTTTTTTCTGGCAAATCACTCAGGACTGGAGACACTAAATAATGGCATACATTTGAGTTTCGCATTTCATATCCTTCAGGAAATGCATGCTAACCATCCTCTCCAGTTCAACTGGTTAATCTGGGAATCCTGAGACAATGTTACAATTGTCTCATGTACACAGACAACCCTCTCCTCCTCCCAACAAACACAAACACATGTGAGAGATGCAACTATATAGCCAAACTGGAGGCTGAACTCTCTCAACACAGGACTAGCAAGACCAGACAGGAGGAGAAGGTAACCACACACACAACAAACCCAGTCTCACATAAACCAACCACAACTGCAAACCAAACACATAGTAACACAAAGACATACTCGGAAGCTCTAATAAAAAACTTACCGAAACAACAGAGGCTCCCAAAGCAGACATCCAAGAAAACACCACCTCAAAACTCTACACAAGCAACACATAGTACACAAAGTCAGTGTGCCAAACAATCACAGCCCTTAAGGTGAAACACCATGCCTGATACACTAGTAATAGGTGACTCTATAGTCAGACACACTGACATCCCGCTTACCAGGCTGAACAAAGAGAGGGTAACGGTGAGCTGCCTGTCAGGAGCTAGGATCCGCCACATAACACAAGCACTCAGGTCACTCCATAGCAAGTACAACTATGACTCCATCATTGTGCATGCTGGTGTGAATGACCTGAGACGTACCTCCTTGGACTACATGAAAAGAGACATAGAGGAGCTCTCTGATTATGTAGCCCAGGCCGGCATGACCCTGACCCTGAACAGCATCTTGCCCTCACCAAGAATGATGCCACAATACAAAGACAAGATGATCAGCTTTAATAATTGGCTGAATTACTGGTGTCATTCTAGGGGGATCCAATGTCTGTCTGCTTGGAATGACATGCTGGACAAGCCACGCTGCTTCGCAAGGGACGGCTTGCACCTGTCACCACTGGGCTTCCGGATATTGGCTAAGGCTCTTGCCACCCCCATAGTGCCTTTTTTAGGCAAGACTCAAAAGACAAACCCACCACCTTAGAAAACAATAAAGGAAAAAAACTAAGGGTAATGCTGCTCAAAGCCAGAAGTCTAAATCTCAAGATGCAGGCTCTCAAAGCACTCCTCAGTATGGAGAGCATCAATGTCTGTGCAGTAACTGAAACCTGGTTCAAGGCTCCTGAGAGCACCCCAGCCCTACCAGGTTATACCTCGTATCATGCATTTCATCCCCAAAACCTGGGCCGAACCACAAAAGGAGGGGGAGTGTCCATATTCATTAAAGACACCCACACCTCCAAGTTAGTGGCAACGCACGAAGCATCAGAGACCATCCATGTGCAACTAACTATAGGCAAAACTGCTATACAACTTGTAGCATGCTACAGACCACCCTCGCAATCTCAGGAACTCCATTCAGCCTTCCTGAAGACACTGGAGACACATATGAATGTCTCACCAAATACCATCATATTGGGAGACCTCAACTACCCAAACATAGAATGGGTGCATTACTCAAGCCCCAACACCCTAGCCCAAAGGTTCCTGGAATTCATCAACTCAAATGTGATGGAACAACTAGTCACCTCCCACACAAGGGGAAATAATATACTTGACCTGATCATCACAAACATGGGGACAAAATGCTCAACACTGGAAGTATACCCCTCACTAGTGAGATCAGACCATAAACTAATAACCCTAGATATTCATATTCCACCTCCACCCCCAGCACAAAAGACCACAGTGAGAAACTTCTCAAAAGCCGACTTTACACTCCTTAGGACTGAAATGGTATCCTTCAAGCCCCTGGGCCAGTGGAAACCACATCCCACACTGCTGAATCCTTCACAAATGCTTTCTACGGGCATCTCCAAGAATGCATGGATCATGCAATCCCAAATAAAACCAAGACCCTTTCCACCAAAGGCAGGCATCCTATCTGGTGGACCCCAGCCATAAACAAACTTTATAACAAGAGAAGGAAGCTACTGCAAGACAGAGCAAAATCCCATAAAGGGAAGGCATCCCTGATCAGCACTAGCAAAAAAACTACGTTCGCTAATAAAATCATCAAAGGCCAACTTCGAGAGAAAAATCGCTAAGGACACTAAAGATAATCACAAGGCCTTCTTCAGTTATGTTAGAAACCTGGGCAGAAACCCTCAGATATGCGCAGAGTTAGTTCATAACGGCAAAAAATACACTGAACCCACAGATATTGCCAACATACTGGCAGACAGGTTCAGTGCAAATTTCTCCCCTCCCTCTCCCCCAAAAGATGAAATAAATATCTCAACTGAATGCAAACTCCCTGAAATCTCAGATGTCCAGATGAGAGCTGCCCTCAGCAAAGCTAAAAATACAGCATCCATGGGACCTGACGGTGTCCCGGGTTGCGTGCTACGTGAACTCCTAGGGGAGCTAAACCTGCACATAAGAACGCTTTTTAATCTTAGCCTTGTTACAGGATATGTCCCTGAACACTGGCGTACAGCTACAGTGGTCCCACTCCACAAAGGTGGCACCTCTACAGACCCTGGAAACTACCGCCCTATAAGCTTGATCAGCCTGGTCTGCAAAGCTATGGAAAGGATCATTATGGAACTCATAAACAAGGACATCGGAGACCTACAGACAATTGACCCTACCCAGTTCGGCTTTGTAAAAGGCAGATCCTGTCTTTTAAACCTGGTGGACTTTTTTGAAACAGTCAATAGAGCCATCGATGAAGGCAAAGCAGTTCATACAGCCTACCTGGATCTGGCAAAAGCCTTCGACACAATACCCCACTCAGGTATCATAGACAAGCTCAACAGCTTAAATGTAAACCCGTTTGTCACAAGATGGGTTGCAAACTGGCTAAAGGACAGAACCCACAAAGTCAGAATAGCTGGAGCTATGTCAGACTCTAAGCCAGTCACAAGTGGAGTCCCACAGGGCTCTGTCTTGGGACCCCTCTTGTTCGGCATTTATTTCTCAGATGTGCAGGCAAACATAGGAGGGTTGTGGCTGACAAAGTTCGCAGATGACTGCAAACTAGGCGCCATATTCGACACACCAGCTGACACATGCATCCTGCAGAAGGGCCTCACAGAAACAGACGAGTGGTGCCAGAGTCATGGCCTTAAACTAAATGCCAAAAAATGTATAGTCATCCCCTTTGGAAAAAATAAAGTACCCACAAATTACCACATAGGTGGTAATCCATTAAGTACGGAAAAAGTAATCAGAGACCTGGGGACCCAAGTTGACAGTGACCTCTCATTTGACACCCACGTCACCAAAGTGGTTAGAAAAACCTTCTACCTTGCCCACCTTATCATGAAGGGATTCACATCCAGATCAAAGGATGTCATTGTACCCTTATATTCCTCCCTTATCAGGCCTATGATTGAGTACAATGCCCCATTTGGTATGTACCTCACCCGGCACCTGCAGCAGCTGGAGAGACCCCAAAAGTACCTTACCAAGAGGATCAAGGGTCTCCAGCATATGTCATATGCTGCCAGACTGAAAAAGCTCCAGCTCTATTCAGTAGCATACCACCTGCTCAGAGGTGATCTGTGCCTTACGTACAAGGCCATGTCCAATTCAGAATTAATGGACATGCTCCACCTCAAAAAATCCAAATCAATCAGAGCCACGAGAGCTAAAGATCTAAACCTCAGCACAAATATGAATAGGACATGCTGGAGGGACAGATTCATAACCCAGAGGCTTCCCGCACTCTGGAACAGGATACCTGTCCATGTTAGGCAGAGCCCCTCACTGACTCTCTTCAAGAGAAATCTGGATGAATGGATGGGTGATCATAGGTTTACCCCGGGGGTCATCTCTGTGTCATTGCTAGATAGAGGCACAGTAAACTAAATTTAATTTAAATTGTACACTTTTGTATCATTACATGGGGTGGCGAAAGCCACATACACTTTGGCTAGGCTTATAAATGCCCTAGGGCAGATAGCCTAGTACTATACTATGAAACTATGAAACTATGAAACATAAATCCTGTTTTAGCTACCTTTTCAGTTCATAAGAACAATATTTAAAATCTGTTCCTATTTTAGGTCTTTGACTCCCCTCCCCCATTATTTTTGGGTTTGTCCAGATTTCTTGCAGTAAGAGGTTGAGAGGCATGTTCCCTTGTCAAATCGGACTCTAAATCAGTCACATTCACAGAAGCACCCCCCAATACTTCGGTATTCAGAGATTATGCCAAGGCTTATCAACTGTAAATGAGTGGGGACCTGACTAAATTCAACATCCTTTTCAAAAATGATCACACCACTGCTTATGAAGAATCCTTTATAACTAAATGTTATGTACATGTGAATAGCTACATAGAAGCATCTGTTTCACTCCAAAGTAATACAATATCAAATTCAAAAATATCCCGTTTGGTGGAACCTATATATAAACAAGCTCTATAAAAAGTGAAGAAAACTCATTGCACATAAAAAATACATGTAACTCTCAAGATTCAAAAAACTTTTTTGCTAAACTTAGAATGAAACTCCAGACCTGATCAAATCAACAAAAGCCAAATATGAGATAAAATAACTCACAAGCAAAGGACAACCACAAAGTTCTTTTAACCATATTAAAGACCTTACAAATAATACCCAGCACTGACCAAAGCTAACAGTAAATGATATTACATATTCTGACCCAAAGAATATAGCCAATCCATTAGAGGATAAATTTAGCTCTAACTTAACCCCAACATTCCCAGATCTCATACCCGCTTCTATGTCTTCCTCCAAATCTCCCATGAACAAGTCATTAAGGTATTATCCAAAGCCAAGAATACTGTTTCAATGGGGCCAGATAGCATACCAAGCTATTTACTGGCCATTCTGAGCCAGCAAGTGTCAGACTCTCTACAGAGTTGTTTTCAATGTCATCCTGAAAACAGGCTTTGTGTTAGAAGACTGGAGGACATCAGCTGTCATCCTCTTGCACAAAGGTGGGACATCAACAAACTCCAGGAAATTATAGACTCATAAGTCTGACCAGCCACATCTGCAAAGCCATGGAAAGGATCATTATGGAATTAATAAATAAGGATATAGATAACCTACAAACTCTCAAACCAAGCCAGTTTGTATTTGTCAAGGGTAGATCCTGCCTACTTAACCTGATTAACATCTTCAAACAGGTTACTGAAGCAATGGTTGAGGGCAAAACAGTACACACCACATATCTAGACCATGCAAAGGTGGTCTACACCACCCCATTTTCAGGTACCATGGATAAACTATCCCAGCTAAATGTTAATCTCTCTGTAAGTCATTGGATAGCAAATTGGATCACAAAGAGAAACCCTTAAATTGAAGTGTGTTGCTCTACTTCCTCTAAAAGGCTTGTCATTAGTGACCCATGGCTTAGGCCCTGGGCCTTTCCTCTTTGGAATTTACTTTTCAGAAGTCAAAGCTAATGTTAGGTGTTTATGGCTGACTGCAGATGACTATAAATTTGCTACCATCATAATCTCCCCAGAAGACACCAATATCCCCCTAGAGGGTCTTTCTCAAACCAATAACTGTTGTCAAAACCATGGACTGAAACCAAATGCCATAAAATGTATAATAGTGTCCTTCAGCATGCAAGACATCCCTTGTGCGGATCTTTGGAAGCCTAGCCATACATTCCTTGTAACTATCACACTGACAACACATTCCTGAAAATTGATCTAGTAGCTAGGGACCTGGAAACCTATGTAGATAAAGAACAGCCATTCAATCACCATGTATCCAATACTGTAAGAAAGTCCTATTTCATTCCACAGCTTATTACTAAGGATATGTTGTCCAGGTCTAGGGATGTGACCATTCCACTGTATTCCTCATACATTGTGCCAATCATTAAGTATACTGTCCATTTCAGTTTATACCTGTCCAAGAATTTGACAGAACTGGAATGCTGACAATGTTTTCTTACTAAGAAAACTCAATGGCCTAAATTATAAAAATGATGTGTGCCATCTCAAAGCCTTGTCGCTCTTCTTGGTGTCAACAGGCTACTAATGGGCGATCTCTCCCTCATGTACACATCATCAACTTGGTGAATAGATTTCATTCTCTTTTGCAACATAAATAAAACATATTGGAGACAGAGTTATGTATCACAAAGAAGGCAACTTTTTTTTAGCAATTAGTTCACCCCTAAGGACAATACAGTAGAATTCCTAGTCCTGGTTTTCACAGACATTTTGTCTCTGGCTTCAATCAGAACTGTAAGCTACAATCTTTATAGCCTAAACCAGGTAATTTAATTTCAGACTATTTTTCAAAGTTAGCTGGCCTGAGATTAACCTCTTCTCTTCCAGTATCCTCTGTTACAATATATTCATTTCAACAGTTACAATGCAATCTGACATACACGTGTATTTCTTTTCTGTCCAGCAGGACCGACTGTTGGAACATTTTTTAACACAAGCAACTTTACAAATGCATTTTCAACACAAGCACCTGTACAAATCAGTTTGATATACAAATGACATATAATTCTTTACAAAACTCCAGCTAGCTATACTGGCATATGTTACATATTCACTGCCCTACTTCAGGCATAGCTCACATCATCACATCTCTACCCCCTTTGAAGACACAAGCTAGCTTCTCAAGTGATCCTGGAAAAACATTGCTTGAGAGAAATGAACCTGTCTGGGAATACATTAACCCATACCCTGTCTTGAGAACCCATCTGTACTGATATTGCTGACCCCATTACAGTTCTGTATGAGGTGAGGGCATCCAGGTTTCCCAATGGACATGCCCCAAAGCTCCTGTAACACTGCTCAGATTTCTTGAACCAGAGTAGGGGATAGCTGCTGGAACAATGGTACCGTTTCCACTGAGGTGTCAGTCCGAGCCTCACTGAGGAGATCAGTCATTTGATTCCCCCTCAGACTCTTTCTGACATCAACTGCAAATTTCAGCACCAGGGCCTCCCTATCATAGTAAGGCTTCATCATGTTAACATGATAGAATTTGTGCTCCTGCCACCTGCCTAGCAGGTTTACCATGTAGTTAATATCACTGACCTTCCTTACCACTTTGAAGGGTCTCTCCGAAGCTGCCTGCAACTTATTATATCTGACAGGAATGAGAACCATAACCAGCTGTCCAACAGCATGGTCTTGTGCGCGAGCATTCCTGTCATACCAGACCTTTTTTTCCTGTGATTCCAGTCATTTTGCTGGCAGGAGCACAATAGCAGAAAAATGTCTGGTATGAAAGGAATGTTAGTGCTCGCGCATTCCTGTGATACCAGACCTTTTTCTGCTGTTGGGCTCCTATCAGGTTCTCCTGGGCCAAGCCCATGAGCTCCCTAAGCCTTGTCATGAAGTTTAGGACATATGCCACAATAGACTCCTTGTAGGATTCACACTGACCCTCCCACTCATCACAAATCAAATCTGAAGGCCCCTCACCCTATGCCCATACAACAACCGAAAGGGTGAAAAACCTGTGGATTCCTGGGGTACCTACCTGTATGCAAATAGCAGATGGGGCAAATATTTGTCCCACTCTCTCTTACACTAGTCTGCAAATGCCCATAGCATGGTCTTAAGTGTAGATTTTAACCTCTCCACAAGACCATTAGTCTGGGGGTGGTAGGCGTGGTCTTTAGGTGCTTCATCCCGCAGCGCTCCCACAAATAAGCCAGCAGATCTGACATAAAGTTGGCACCTCCGTCAGTTAGTATTTCTCTTAAGAAACCTACCCTGCTAAAAGTCTCTAACAAAGTATTTTCCATCTTCTCTGCCTCGATGGAGGACAGAACCACCACTTCAAGGTAGCTAGTTTCATAATCTACTCCTCCAGGATATACTTCTTCCCTGTGGAACTTGGGGTACTCAGAGGCCACACAATATCCATAGCTAGCCTCTGTAATGGCTCTTCAATCACAGGCAAAGGCATCAAAGGAGCTTTGACCTTGTGTCCTGCCTTCCCTACCTTTTGGCACTGCTCACAGGTCCTGCAGTACCCTGTTACATTCCTTACAATCCCAGACCAATAAAAGTTCTGTATAATACATCTCTTGGTACACTTTATGCCCATATGACCTGCAAAAGGAATGTCATGGGCTATGACTAGAAGCACCAGATGGTAGGGTCTGGGAACTACCAACTGCTGTATTACCTCACCCTCTAGCCCTCCCTCAGGGGTCCACTCTCTATGCAGTAACCCTTTGTTCCAGTATACAGACTCCCCTTTTCCATGATAATCATGTGCCTCCCTAGCTAACTCCCTCAAGCCTCTTAGTGTAGGGTCCAAGAGCTGAGCATGTCTCAACCCTACATTTGTGACCCTTTCCAGCTCCCTTTCCACAGGAAGTCTGGTATTCTCTGACAACGATGATTCACTGTCAACCTGAGTACTACCACTCACCACTGCCCTTGCAGTCACTCTGTCGAAGAGAACATCAGTACCTACCAGCAGCTTTGGCTCACCTTCAGGCTCACTGCTGCAGGGTATCTCCCTCCCTGAAATAGCCACCTCACTGTAGATCAGAGTGTGCGTATGTACCTTTAAGAAACATTTCCAGATGTAGGCACATGCATATAAATACAGAGCATGTGCAGGCAGTAGTGCCATTTTGAGAGAACAGCCAGAGTATTAATATGTATGAGTGTGGTAGTCAGTCTGTTTATAAGTTTATTTAAGTTTAAGTTACAAAACCTCATTTCTGATGTGTTTGCGTGTAATAAAGCTGCTTGAACAGAACCCACAAATGTTCGTCCATTTTATCCTGACAAGATGAGCGACATCGTGTCAAAACTGGGATTAGAAGATTTACTTCTTCAAGCCATGAGGTGCAGAGTTGAAGCTGAAAGCAGACTAAGCAGGCTGAGTAAAACTGAGCACAGACAAATGAAAAAGGGCCAGAAATTAGCTAAAGGTAAAAAAAACTGCACAAATGATTTATTTGGCAAATAAAATGAAATGGTGCATTTATAAGGCACAAAACTTATTATTAATCAAACAAGTAACACAAAACATATTATTAAGCAAACAAAAGGAACAAACCGCATTATTAACTAAACAAAATGTTCAAAACCATGGTATTTTATAAAACTAACAAAAGTATTCATAAGGGGGATCAGAATTATCTTTGGCTTGCATAACGAACATGTTTAAAGTAAAACAAGCACAAGAAAAGTATAATGAGCAAAATAAGAGATTAAAAGGGCATAACGAGTACATTAAAATGGCAAAATAAGCTTAAAGAGCAAGGCGACTGTATGTTTTTAGTAAAAGACCATGTTTGGGCACAAACTACTATTTCACTTAGATCAAAGCCATTCAAAGCATAATTAGAGTTGTTTGAAGTATCTCAGAATGTGCAAAGTGCTTGCAGAGTGTGTGCTTTATTATAGTGCAATTATTTCAAAGAATTTGCTGTGTGCAAAGTACAGTTATATTGCAAAGTGCAGTCAAAGTACAGCCATTTCAAAAAGTTTCTTGTGCTGTATGTGCATTTATTCACAGAAAGCTGCTGTTTCAAAGTGTTTCTTACACTCTGCAGAGTTATTTCGCAAAGTACAACCATTTTAAAAGGTTCTTGTGCTGTGTACAGTTTATTTGCAAAGTGCATTCATCTCGAAGTGTTTCTTACTCTGAGCTTTTTCTGCTGTGTACAGTTTATTCGCAAAGTACAGTAATTTCAAAGTATTTCTTACACTGATAAGGAGTGGTTTCATAAAATACAGTGATTTCAAAGTATTCTTGTGCTATGGAGACTTATTTGGCAAAGTAGTTATTTAAAAGAGTTTGTTGTGCTACTGGGCATAATTACAAGTACTGGCATAAAGTTCTGGCATATATATCTGTGTGTATGAAGCATAAAATATTTTAATAAAACGAATCAAACACCAGGTGAGCGCTTTCGTGGCCCAAGCCACTTCATTAGACAATTCAAATAATAACCCTCCAAGATTTATACCTAGCATTCCAATTAATTATACTAATACACTATCCTACCTTCTAGATTTAAAGTCACATTACATTCAGCAGAACAACTATTTTACTAGATTAGGGTCATACTCAAAAGCACTCAAAATATAAAAACATTGCATAAATGACATATATCATAACCACAAAACAATACAGTTGTTTTGTGGTTGTGATATATGTCATTTATGCAATGTTTTTATAAATCTAGAAGGTAGGATAGTGTATTAGCATAATTAATTGGAATGCTAGGTATAAATCTTGGAGGCTTGTTATTTAAATTGTCTGATGAAGTGGCTTGGGCCATGAAAGCGCTCACCTGGTGTTTGATTCATTTTATTAAAATATTTTATACTTCATACAGCCATGGTCTGCTGCCTCCTTTATCTGTTTTTACAATTTGACTTTTTTCTGGTGGCACTGTTTACTAACACCACTTATTTTTTGCTTATTGGTATATTTGTGTGTATGTTCATACATGATTTCAAGCACCTTCACTATTGTATGTTGATATGGCAGATGCATTTCCCGGACCAAGTCCACTTGTGTTTAACCATAATATAGCAGAGAATTGGAGAGTATTCGAGCAGAAATATGATATTTTCATACAAGCAGCTTTTTTTGACAAAGATGCACATACAAAGGCATTCATTTTGCTCAACTTAGCTGGGTCAGAAGCTATTGAAAGAGAGTATTCATTTGTGTATGCACCAGAAGTATATGTAGGAGAAGAGGCAAACCATCATATTGTAGTACTGACTGAATCCAGGGAGGACCCTGAGTGCTTAAAACATAAATTTAGAGAAATGTGCAACCCCCAGACAAATGTTACATTAGAGAGGCACTTATTTTATGCAAGAGACCAAATGCCAGCTGAAACTTTTGCAGCTTATATCACCAACTTGAGAAACAAAGCTAAAACGTGCAGATTTTGTGACTTGAAAGATGAGTTAATAAAGGATAGGCATGTGTGTGGTGTTAATAGTGTTGCAATGAGACAGATTTTGCTTTGTGACAATAATTTAACATTGAGCAAAGCCATCAAATCCATGAGCTCACAGAAAGGCACAAGTATGCTTACAAGTGATAAGAGCACAGTTTCAGCAACATGTGGCAGGTAGAAACAAGCCTAAGCACATGGCAGCAGCATCCCCTGTTACTGTCTGCTTATATCAATATAAATCATAATAAGAACACTTGGGCAAACAGATTAAGGGGAAATAGAGAAAGAGCAGACAGTAATTTCAACCCCAGTACTCCTTCCTGTAGTACTGAATATATGCAACAGGGAGCTATCCCTAAAAATACTTCTACATATGGTGGAAACAACTACTTGCAGCAGCATCATCAAAAAAACAACAAGCGCTACTTCAACAGATCGAAGAGGTAACTAATGAGCCAATGATACCGAAAATTATTACCAACAAAGATGGTGACTTTTTCCTATACAATTATTCTTGTATAGAAGTCGATTCCTCTTTTGTCGAATTACTTTCAAAAGGAAATACATTCATACCTAGTAGACATATGGACCTGGTCCAGAATATTAAGGACTTAAAACTGTTTACAAGGAAACTAAATCTAAAGCTACTTCTGGGGAATTCAGAACATACACCTTCGGCTTATTATATACCTAGTGACTATAATCCACCATTACACCCTACCCTTCAACTGTTTGAAACGCTTATGGAATTAGATCTTAGACATCTTGCTAATATAGATAATAACCTGTTTCTTAATAAGACTAGTTTTTGTAATGTTACTTCTGAAGAATATGTTTCTCTTAATCTATTCAAAAACTTAAATGTGAGGGCTATTAAACCATATAAAGGTGGGGGACTCACTTTATTCGATAATCATGATTACATTGATAGAGTCCTGTCTTTATTAGACAAAGACACCTACCACAGGGTGAGCCAAAATGAAGTTAATATAGCTTACAGTCGTATTAAATCATATTTTAGTGACCTATTTATAGAAGGTTACATAGATATTGATATGTATAACTATATCAAGATTGAGTGGCCCAAAATACCTATTTTGTTTGCTACACCTAAAGTCCATAAAAACTTATCTAATCCACCATTTAGACCACTCATTGATGGACGTAACTCTATAACATACGCAAGTGCTAAACTTGTAGACAATATATTAAAAAAATATCTAACATCAGAATCACAAATATGTAAGGACTCATGGACATTCCTCAAGAGAATAGATGAACTCGAATATAGCGAAGAGTGTAACTTTCTTACCATTGATGTAATGGATTTATATACTTCGATCCCACACGATGAGGGATTAGAATGGGTGAACATCTTTTCGGTTAAAAAAGGAGCACCTAGTAATGAAGTATATCTAGTTACATCTTTGCTGGATATAATCTTGACTAATAACTTTTTTCTATTTAATAAAGAATTATATCTACAAAAATGTGGAGTTGCCATGGGATCCCCAGTAGGGGCTAGCTTTGCCAATATGGTTATGGCCTACTGGGAGGAACATTTCTTACTCAATAAAGAAGAATATAAACCTAACATCATATTCTATACACGTTTCTTGGATGATATTTTCATCCTGTTTAATGGCAACAAAGATACAGCTAGTAAACTGATGAATTACTTGAATGATACTACTGCTTTTCTAAAATTTACTTTTGACTTTCAAGAGACTGTTACTAATTATTTAGACATATGTTTAGTTAAAGACAAAAATAGTAAACAGTTTCTTGCTAAAATTTACAGAAAAAGTTCTTTTTGTAATTCTTACTTACATTTTACCAGTTTACATCCTTATTCTCAGAAAAAAAGCTATAGTTAAGGGCCAAGTTAATAGAGCAGCACGTATGGTTACTCGTGACAGTGATTTCCTTAGTGAATGTAAACTGTTGGAAGATATGTTTAGGTTCAGAGGTTATCCAGAGAAGTTTTTAACTAATATATTTGATGAAATTTATAGAAAAATAAACTATGGGCTTATTTTACCCATTTTGAAGGATAGAACCCGTGTCCTTACAACTGATGTTGTGGAAGTAGATATGGTTGAACCTTACCTTTTAGACACTAGTTGTAATAATAGGTTACTGAATGTTAATGAGCTAGTCCATAATACTAATGACACATTTAGTTACAGCAATTCTGTTTCTAATAACAGCTTTTGCAGCAGTTACATCATGACTTTTAGTCTTGAAAGTCATACAATAAGGGAAATTTTGTATAAGAATTGGCCTATTTTAAGTTTAGATAAAAAATGTGCTTATATGTTCAGTGACAGACCTAAAATTACCTATAGAAAAGGGAAAAATTTAAAGACATTATTGGAGAATAAAACGTTCAACGATAAAGGCAAAAAAAAGGGAACTTTTAAGTGTGGCAACTGCAATATGTGTAAACACATTAAAAGCGGCAATAAGCACATTATTAACAAAAGATTATACAAACTCAACCATAGATTGAACTGTAACACAAAATTTGTTGTATATGCCGCACTATGTAATGATCGTCCATGTTTTTATATAGGAAAGACGGAAAGGCACTTTCGAGAAAGAATTTATGAACATGCAAACGCTATCTCTAAACTAAAATCTGATAATGCTTTAGCTAGGCATGTTACACTCTTTCCTAACCATCAGTTCAAATTTATTGGACTAGATCAGATAGAATTAGATAATCGAAGAGGCCCATTCAACTTATTGTTGGAGGAAAGCGAACTTTCATGGCAGTTTAGAACTAATGCCTTTACAGAACCAGGTTTAAATGAGCATTGCAACATAGCATGCCTCTTAAAACTTAAAAGCTTGTCTAGATATAACTGAACATTTATTAGCCTCTTCTTTTGGCTGTATGCTACTTTTAGACAGGTTCTTAGATATACTATTAGTCAATTTAGATAGTGACTTACTGGTGTTCCTGCTGCATATTTTTATTCATCATATGTTTTCTGGTTTACAATTTTATGATCTTACAGTATTATATGTATAGAATAAAATAAAACAAAATAAAATAGAATATAAATAATAACTTATACTTAAATATAACAGTTCTTAATATATATGTTTTTTATAAGTGTTTTAAAGGAATTGTATAGATTCAAGTTAGTACTTTAAGGTATTATATTACTTATTATCAAATAATAGTATTTTCAGGTCTATTGATTACATTGACGTGGTTGTACTATTTTTGTAGGGAGTTACTCTTGTATATTATGGATTTTTAAATTTTAATTGGTGTTTTAATTGGTTACTTAATTGGTTAATTAATGTGAGTGATGTATATAAACTATGAGTCATTCATTCTTGTTTGTCTGAAGAAGTCATTCAACTGTGAATGACGAAAAGCGCGTCACAATAAAACTGTGTTTTTTCCTGGTATCCTGGTTGCCTTGAAGGCTGTGTCTCAACCACTAATGCTCATTGACACAATTTTTAAAATGAACAGAAAGGTTATTTATTTGAAATAAAGTGATTTTCATCCCACAGAATTGTGGGACTTCCTCAGATAAAAACAACTAGCAGAACGCTACATTATATCCCGTGCTCATAATCACGAGTACACATTTAGCCATACTTGAAAGAATACTCTGTTCTATATAGTATATACTGTCTTTTCAATCTACTGCTAGCATGATTATTAGTTTGAATAAAAGCTGTAAGAATAATATGAAATATAAAGGGTTAATTTAGAAGTAGAATAAAATGCTAAAAAATAAGTAGTAGTAAATGTGCTGGCATAGCATAGTTAAGATTTTGGCATCCGTGTGAAGGAGTATGTTATTGAGAAACAAAGTCTGTAAACATAACTGCGTGAATTGCAGCTGCAAGGACATCCATGAAGTAAAGAAATGTAACATCAAGTTTCAGATAGTGCTGGAACACTACGTTTCAGATAATGCAAGACTGAGTTTCCATGGATCATCAAACTACAAAGAACCAAGGACAAGGAAACAAAGGAAAAACTGTTATACAAAGAAAGAACTGTTTTACATCAGACTCTGGAAAAATACCAGACCTTCTGGTATAAATGTAACTATGCATAAACAGATTTTGGGAATTTGCTATAGAGAGCTGACAGCATATGTGTTGCGTGTTTGTAGAACCAAAAGTCAAATGTAACAGAAATGTCATACTAACTAAAGCAGTTTACTGAAGCAGTTTGCCTCCATGTATTTATTGTACTTAGTACAATCCAGTATTTAAAAGTAGCTGTTCATACTAAGAGTTACTATACTGTGATGTGCTTACATGCAAATGTAAATAACAAGATGTAACCAACAGGAAGGCAGTACAGAATTCTTCAATGGCGAGCCACAGTTGACGGACCACATGGTTTCTCCTTTTGACAACTACAGCTATTTTTCATTTTATTCAGTTAGTACGTCTAGTTGCAAAACAAACGTTTGCCTCCTTCTTCTGCACAGTATCCAGTAGCAGAACAGTGCATCTCTGCAAGTTTCACAGGTCCTGTACATTTGCACAGCTGAATCTGCCAGCTCTGTTGACCAACTTTTGAGAGAATCAACAAGGGACTTCCACGCTTTCTCGATGGAAGATTTGGCCACCTTCCGCACAGAAACTGGTAATTCTTTTCTTTGTTTCTCATTCTACAGCATGGATGTCATAAACAACAGAACCATAAAGTGTACCACTACCTTTCAGGTACACAGTAGTAATAGTCCAGCACATGTATTGTCAAAATTCAAACATTGGTATAAACACAACTGTAGCACATGCAGTACTTTATTAGTTAATGTTAATGTCAATGCTTTATGTAAATGCATTATGTCTGACTGGTATCTTAAACATCAACATCATTTGTATGACAGTAAATGTTTATGTCCTGTCACCACATGTAAAATGTTAATTTCAGAGTTACAATATCAGTCAAGTCAGTTATTTACAACATCTTCTGTACATCCTGCTAGACAAAAGTGGCATGAACCCACTGCACATTACAAAACAGCAGGGGCGGCTCATGCTATAGGACTGTAGCCCCCCACCTGTAAAATGAATAAAATAAATTCCCCCCACATAAAAAAATTAAAAATCTTTCACTAGTAGTCCCGGACTCTACGCATGTGTGCTTAGTTCTGACTGCTGTTAGGCAGACCAGAACTCCACGCATGTATGCATGCTCATTCCTGAGCTCCAGACTGCTCTGTTAGGCAGTCCGGATAGGGGACCCACCAGCAGGATGCTCCAGCCTACTCACATCAGACCCAACAGCATGCACGGGCCATTATGGAGGACAGAGACAGGTGATTGCTACGGAGGACTTAGCCATTATGGAGAGCAGATACAGATGGAGGACTTAGCTGGGCTGCTGCAGAGGACAAAATGTGTGTGTGTGTGTGTGTGTGTGTGTGTGTGTGTGTGTGTGTGTGTGTGTGTGTGTGTGTGTGTGTGTGTGAAATGCCCCAGTTGCTACATGGTGGTGGGTAGAGAATAAGGCTTGAACCCTGTATCTTGGACCCAAGTGGCAAGAGCCTGAATTCCCTACTCACCACTATTTGTCAAAAATTTGCAGATTTTTGCCTCATATTTATTCTGTTCCTCATAAAATTTATGGTTTCTGTATTTTTGTTTCTTGACACAGTCAGTGGTGCAGTGGTGCACTGGTAGCATTGTTGCCTGACAGCTACAGATTCTCTGGTTTGAATATGTTTGGGGGCTGTTGTTCAGTTGTTTTGTGCTAAGAGGCTGACAGCTATAGTGAGAACTGAATTCACTAAATGGTAGCCATTTAAGTTTCAGTCTTCCTCTCTTTCATAACACAGATGATTTGCTGTAGTGGTATGTTGCTTTGACTGTTTTGCACAGGGGCCTGGGTTCAATACTTGGCAATGAAATGTATGGTGGTAGCACAGCATTTTATTCTAGCAACTTTTCAACATTATACAAGCAATGTTTAAAATGTATCCCTGGTTTTTGGGCTTTTGTCCCCCCCCCCCCCCAATACATTTTGTTTTTTTCCAGATTTCTTGTGCTGCAAAGTTCAAATCTACAGCTAAGTGTCAAGTAGATTTTACAAGAAGTTGAGAGCTGCAGGGGAACAAAAGTTTAGTGCTGCTTATGCTGAGTCTGCTTGCATTGTTAATAGAACAACAGGTAGCATACTTGGTTTTGATGCAGAAGGCTCTGGGTTCTACTCTTGCAGTAAGTAGATGCATTGCTGATACTGTATTGTGTTGTAAAGGGGGTGGATGCTGCAGTCCTTTTTGGCAAAGATACCTAGTAACTATGAACCTGTTATCAGTTTGCCATCCATTCCCTATTGCAATATTACTAGCTTATCCCTTCTTTGACAGGTTCCCAGCTGTATTCTGTGGCTATTTTATATTTTTGCATCACATTTTTGGTCCATTTTTCATAAAATTGTGTTTTTTTGGCAAACTAGTGGCAAATCATTAAAGACTGAAGTTAGAAAATAATGACAGACATTTGAATTTCAGATTTCATACACTTCAGAGAATTCATACTAATGCAATACCTACTATTCTATTATCTTTCTAAGTTTATAAGAGCAATATTTAAAAATTGTCCTTATTTTTGGGCCTTTGTCCCACTTCTATGTATGATTTTGTCCAGATTTCTTGCACTAAGGTTGAGAGGTATGACAAATGTGTCAGGGCCATCACAGTCAGCCAGAGACATTTCAAATTGTGACATACTTGTTGCACCCCACTCCCCCATGTAGTGACTCTGGATGTGTCCAAGCAGGCAAGGAGCAGTTATGCAGTGTAAATGTGTAGAGTATCTCCCATCCAAGGTAGACACAAGTACTACAGTGGCTTTTCATCTGTCCTTGATTTTGCATAATGGTCTGGTTTCTGTCATATTTTTGTACTGTTGATTTATGCTTATTATTACTCAGAAAGTGCCTGTTGGTCTGTGTTTAAGTAGCAATGCTTTAATGACCATCAGGTAAGCTTGTCTGAGATTGTAAGATGCAAGTAAGCTTTAATAAGCATACTGTTAAAGAACTGCCAACATTGAAAGCCTTTCTGTTGTTGCCATGCAGAGAATACTTACATAACTACATAATGTATAAGCCTTGGGTATTGAAATGTATATGACAGAATTTGTAATAAAGGACAGGATTACATTATTTTAAGAAGCTCATTACACTTGTTGGAGAACTCCAGTCATCTCTGCAGGCTTTACCCGTAAACTAAACAGAATGCCAGTCTATCATGTGTGGTCCATAACCTGTACAGTAATCCTTTAAACAATGTATCTTGAGCTTGTTTTTTGTTTGCTTTTCATTTTTTACTTTGATCATGTTTTCCCCATGAAACAAGTAGATAGTTGTCAGGCAGCAGGTCTTTTTTGGATAAGAAACATTTTTATAAGTGGGGGTATCACAGAGATTGCTACTTTCAGCATGTTACTTGGTACTTTAATAAAGCTGAATATAAATGATAATGCAGTGCAAGGAGAAGCGGTTTGAGTTGAGCGCTGCATGTTTTTCTTATACTTGATTTTGACTGGCATGCCAGTAATGTATTTAAACAGTAATTTACTTTTTCATGCCTTACAACCTTTTTGTTTCCATCTAGATATTAAGTCAGCTGTCATACAGCCAATGCATTGCAATATTTTTTTCTTCTACACTTCATTTTGTCTTTGATTGAACTCTCATAATGATGGTTTGGCACCCAGGGCAACGTATTTAATTAAAGTTACAGTTTTTGTGGTTTTGAGCATTGCTCCTTCCCTTTCTAGTTGGCCGCACCCCTTCCCATTGACCTCACCCATTCAGCTGTCTCCTGCAGCCCCCCTTTGATTTGAAGTCAGCAGCAGCCACTGCAAAACAGATAAGAATAGAGATGAAGTTCATGGTGAACTGACAAATAGATTTAATAAACTTCTAAGACACAGTCAGAGTGAGTTTAAAAAGTTCAGACAACATATGCAAACACTTTTTCAGAAGTGCATAAGAGCTTTAAAGTGAGCAGAACAGAATACTAACAAATATAATCTGGTTAGTAAAGAGTTAAAGCAACAGTAGTAAGTACGCTGATAGAAAATAATTTACGATGTACTATTCTACCTTTAGAAAATGGTTAAATGTACACAGCATAAACTTTCATTCAGTTAAAGCAAGGCACTTAAATAATAATTTTCAAACCATTTCAAATAGCAAAACATTTCTAGGGCATAGAAATCAAATGAGAGTAGTTAAACGCAG
Source organism: Protopterus annectens (assembly GCF_019279795.1). NCBI lineage: Eukaryota > Metazoa > Chordata > Ceratodontiformes > Protopteridae > Protopterus > Protopterus annectens. Next base: position 822,510,701 of record NC_056726.1, read on the forward strand.
AAAAGATATGACGTCACAAGACTGACATGCATGCATTTTTTTTTTTCATCTAAAGTGCAGCAAAAGGCAGACCACAGCAAATGTAAATCATGTAAATATATTTGTTTTAAGCATGTGTTAGTGAAGTGTTAGTTAAGTCAATATCTGTTTTGTTTCTTACAATATTTTGTAATTGTATAATAGCATAAAAAGCACCAGCAAAAACAGTATTCAAAAGCAATATTATGCATATATAGGCACATTATCAATGTTTATATCAAGGTGCAAGAATAGTAAATGAATGACTGAAGGTACGATTAAGTGCTGAATGAGTTATGGGTTAAGCATCTGGAATGCACAGAAACAAAAAGCAAGTATGTGAGCTGAAATCTTTCCAGGCTGGAATTGGTAGTTACAAGAAATGTTGCATAAGATAAATGTTACTGGTACTGAAGTTTATAACATCAAGGAAACAAGACTGGTTGTCAGGCTAAATGACTTACATTTTTCTAAAACATTATTATTAAGAATTCACGCACAGCATTAATCAAAAAGCACAAAAGTCTAATCCTGTTTAGTAATTGTAATAAAATGTCACAATTGTGCATATGTCATTAATAATCTGTTTGCAAGTAAATAATAGGAGTACAGTCAGTACATGGGCTATAGTATGCAGTTAAATTATGCAGGTCCCTTTACAAAAAGGGAGGGCACAAATAACTACTAGCAACAGTAAACATCTTTTCAAAATTGGTAAAAGCAATTCCTATTACAACTTTAACAGTATAGGCAACAGCAAAATAAATAAACAAAGGTGTAACAGCAAAGTGTCACAGTCTACGTAACAGCCAAAAGGGCAAGCATACATTCAATTCTCACAGCATAAAACAAACAATACTGCAATAAAATGATGTATACTACAGGGGAAAAGGCATGCTTTCAATTTTACACTAATTGTGTAAACAGTACTGTAAAAGGTATGTAATTAGCAGGCTTCAGTTTAAAAACTAGACTGAGTATACATTACAGCCATGTATATACAAATGCAAAAACAATCTGTACAAGCAAGTATATTCTGCACAGTATAGTAAATGGTTTATCTATATAAATAGTAACAAGTCATAGCTTGACATTTGTGACATATGTTTTTTTTTTTAAAACAACACTGCAATGCCTTTGCAGTAAAATCCTCAAGCATTGTCAATAAATTACTGTATGAAACATCACTGTATAAAGTCATATTCAAATTCATCCAGTTCTAATAGTAATGGTTGTCATCATTCTGTTGACAATATTAAACTGTGTTAAATTGCTGTATCAAAAGAAAACTAAAGGTTTTGTTTCCCAGTCTGTTTCTAGTTAATAGCAATATAACTTGATTATAGACAGTTTTGTATTTAAAATAAAACAGAGGGAATTTATACAGTGATAGATATGTTTAAATATGTATAAATGCATTGTGCACATCTATTTGCTAGTTAGATGCATATACACATCTGTTGCTATAATATATGTAAAAATAATATAGTTAGCTAAATACATGTATTTCTGTTTGGTAGCACACATATATTCTGGTACAACTTGAGACAAGCTGAATGTTCAGTGTCTGGAACATGCTTCAAGGACTATAGATAAAAATGCAGCTGCGAGACAAGGCATGCAGCATTCAACACAGACGTGCATTTCATTTGCATAATTCTGAACATCACAACAGAGAGAATTACAATATTTCACAAAAAACTTAGTAAAAAAAATGCTACACAAAATAGAACACAAGACAATTTCAGTTGTAAAAAACATACAGCATGTACGTTTAAAAAAATAACATTTAACACAAATATAACAGCATGGTTAGCTAAACAATGTCAGGCATACATAAAAGTAGAGAAACAATCAAAGATTGACATAAACATTTAAATAAACAGCTCTATTTCTATTAACTGCTGTGCATTACCCCCTGAAAATGTAACAGTTCTGACAGGAAAGACATCATGCAAAAATGTCACAGTGTGTAGACAATAACACAAACATAAGAATAAACTCAACAGAGGAAGAAAAGGGTATGATTTCTACTAATACTCTATTTGTATAAACAACATAGTAATACAAAAAGGACCATGGGTTAAAGACAATATTGCACTTCAATATTAAATTTTCAAGTTTTAAAGATACCAAATATAGATTTAAAAGACCTTGGTATAAAAACTAGTAAAACAAGATATCTCACAGATTATACATTTACAAGCACAAGGATATCCTACTATTTAGTAAGTTATTACAAGTATCTTTGATAGGCAGATTACAATTTAGTATAAATGGACAATATTGCCTTCAAATTTCAAAATGTTTGTTAAAGTGGCACCACAGTTTGTATGTGTGGCTTCAAGTAACTCAGTGTTAATAGTAAAAGACAAAAACAAAAGCTGACACTGCCCATAATTGGTGGGACATATTCAGAGGATGGCCATCATCTGGGACCAAATTGCTAAACTGGTTAATACATCCTGTGTTAATAGTTTTAAAAGTCATAATAATAATAATAACAGTTTACAATTGTTTTATATGGTGCAGGTTACAAAGAGTTGCATTAACTCAACAAGTTATGATTGTAAATATGAGCAAAGTGGTAAATGCTGTATATAGCAATGCTAATGAAACAAATGCAGTCTTTTCTTGTAGCAACCAGCAGTATTAATTTAGTATTCATTTTATATAGAAATTGTAAATATGGTTTAAAAAACATATCTTTTTACATTTTTTATGTTTTTTATGTTTTAAATGATTATTTTAGTCACATATACAATAATCGAATGTCAAACACAGAACAACACCAGAAAAGGAAAAGAAACAGACGGTAACGACCGTCAGCTAGGTTCAATAAGGCAGCGATGAGACACCGGCTCGGACTGAATAAAAACTTTAATAAAACACTTCCAAAAACTGTAACATCCACGTTAAGCACTTTCATCTGCTAAGCATGCAGACTTCATCAGAACATATGCAATAATTTTGCACAGGTGTAGAAATCATGCACAAGTGTAGTGACAAAGTTCAATGTTTAACATTTGCAGTAGTATTTACTTTGTATCAAATTTATGAATTTGTATGTTAGCCTATCAGTATGGCTAAATATGTACTCATGATTACGAGCACAGGATATAATGTAGTGTTCTGCTAGTTGTTTTTATCTGAGGAAGTCCCACAACTCTGTTTTATGAAAAGCACTTTATTTCAAATAAACAACATTTTTGTTCATTTTTAAAATTGTGTCAACAAGCATTAGTGGTTGAGACGCACCCTTCAGATATTTACGTGCTTCCCAGTTTGATTTGTTTACAAGTTGTGTCTCTCTTAGCAGTGGTCTGTCTTCCATCTACTAAGACAGGATATAAACTCCAGTGATAGTTTGCTACTCCTCTTGTCTCCAGACAACTTAATACAGACATTCTGTTATTCCCACTTGTTGTCTCCCCATCTTTTGTTCCACACCTTGTTTCCATGAATATCTGTATGCTACATGACCCCAGTGGTTACAATTAAAACATCTAAACATTGATCCTGCCTGTGTACCTGAACTAGTGGCTTCCCCTGTTATTGGTGGACTCTGTTGGGGAGCTTTAGGCTGTCCACCATGGGTTCCATTATAACCATGTGCAGCACTGGGAATCCTCTTCTTGTGCAGGGATGCCCTGTTTGCTAAGTAAGATCCCCTTTTCTCTCCAGCTCATCTACAGAGTTACACTCTCTGTCTGCCAACCAGATTCTCATGTCCTCAGGCAAAATTCTAGGGGCTTGTTCCCTCAACAAAAGGTCTGCCAGACTCTCAAAAGTGGTGACCTGACACCCACTTACCCATCTGTGAAAATAAGCGCTTAACTCAGCAATACAATCACATACACTTTCATCTGCCCTGCATCTATGTTCACAAAACTTTTTTTCTGTAAGCTTCAGGTGTTAACTTAAAACATTCAAATAAACATTGTTTCACTTTGTCATAGTTTAAACAATCAGTATCAGACAATTTAGAATCAGCAGTTACAGCTTTACCATGGAAAATGTGGTCATGAATGGTACCCAGACCCCTTTGTCAACATTATACTGTTTGTATACTCTTTCAAATATATGAATAAAAAACATCAAAATTATCACCCTCTGTGAACTGTGGAAGAATTTTACTGACATTTATTGCTTCTGGGGTTCAGTTATTCCCTTCCTCATTACCTCCATGACCCTGGTGAAGAGCCAGTATCTACTTCTCATGTTGGTGCTGTTTCTCATTTTCTTCAGCCTCCAAATGCCGCTGTGTCTCTGCTTATTCTAATTCTATATGTTTTGCCTGCTGCAGACTCTCTGCTAATTCAAAATGTTTGCCTTCCAGTTCATGTCTCTTTAACTCCAGATGGGTCTTTAAGTCCTCTGAGGAAAAGGTGAACTGTCCTGTTTCTGAGGCCTGCAAATCCCCATCACCGGACTGGTTATCCTCCTGGTTGCTGGTCTGTGCTACAGCTGTGACTAAGGCTGAAATCATTTCCTCTTTAGTCAGGTTGGTATGCACCAGTCCTTTGGCTTTGCACTCCTTGGCCAACTGTTTCTTTGTCAGCTTGCCATAATCCTGTCCTGACATCTTTGCCTGCTTTGCCTGCTTTTCCTGACTAAATTAACAAAAAAAATAAATAAAACTGTTGTGAAAATCAAACTCTGTATCTTTACCTTGTGACTGCTGAAAGTACACACACCTTCAGTGACAACTACCTACAGACTACAGAAGTTTAATTAATATCCACACCACTGCTCATCAATGATGGGATGATGAGAGGTAGTACCAGCTATGCCAGGAGGAATAGGGCAGTGGGTGTGTAACATATGTCATCATAGCTAACTGGAATTTTATAAAGAATTATATGTCATTTGTATATCAAACTGATTTGTACAGGTACTTGTATTGAAAAGGTATTTATAAATTTGCTTGTGTTAAAAAATGCACCAACAGTGGGTCCTGCTGGACAGAAAAGATATATACTTGCATGTGAGACTGTATTGTAACTGTTGGAATGAATATATTATAACAGAGGATATGAGGATACTGGAAGAGAAGAGGTGAACCTCAGTCCAGCTAACCTTGAAAAATAACCTGAAATTAAATTACCTGGTATAAGCCATAAAGATTGTATCTCACAGGTCTGAATACAGCCAGAGATGCAACATCTGTGAAAACAAGGACTTGGAATCCTACTATATTGTCCTTAGTGATGAACTAATTGCTTCCCTTGAAGGGTGGAAGTGTTGAAATGGTTTTATAGCTTCCAGATGCTGTAACACATATTAGCAAAGCTCTATGTGTGTATATTGTGACACATATGTGCAAGATCCTGGCTCAGCTTCTAGTAAAGGGGGTAGTGTGGGAACCTGAGACTCAGGTGACCAGATGTGATGTCAGTCTATAATCCAGCACTGAAATGATACTTTAATATTAGATGAGATAGAAGTCTCAGTGCAGTCTGTTTGTGAATCCTGACAAGATAGACCACTCACCCACATCACCTTGACTTGCTTTTTTAGGTGTGCAGGAAACAGTAATTCTTTAGATCAGTCAGGAAAATATAGTGAGATTAGTTAAGTATTGTTTTTCTGTATCAGCGTGAATCTTTCCATCTGTGTCATTTTTAATATTTCCTGTGTCTGAAACTCAGGTGTTTACTGTAATTAGATATTCGGTATGTTCATGTTCTTTTATTATTTATTATTAAATATATTTAAACTTTTCATTGTGGCTGGTCTTTTTAGGAAATATTTAACCATTGACAGCACTTATATTTATTTAGTGACCCTGTGGCATCACTCTCCTGAAAGTCTTGCTAGTCGGTCATTCCGAAATTATTAGTATTAATTTCACTCAGTATAATTGGATACCCTGTTAAGAGCATTAGAGTAGTTGGCTGGTGACAGTGGAACTACCTTATAGCCTGGGCAGAGGAGATAGAGCGGGTAATCTGTGCCAGCCTTTCTCAGGAATGTGTGTGAAAATCAAATCTCAAAGAATGTTTGTCAGCTGCTTGGAACAGAGACACAGAACTCCTTAGTGGTCAGTGTAAATTCTTATTTGGGGCCTGCAGAGAGAGAGTGAGAGTGAGAGAGAGTCCGGCTCTAGGACTGGAGTGATCTTAAGGGAAATTGTGCTTTGTGCAGAGAGCTGCATCTGAAAATACTATGTGTGTCTATTTCTCTCAAAGTGAACATTCCTCCACCAGTGTCTATGGTGAGGATCGAGGATCCTTGATCACTGGCCCAGAGAAGGGACATCACAGATGGAATACATTTGTTTCTCTTCTGCCTGGTGTATAGTGAATAATCATTTTCCACAAACACTCTACTACCTCCAACTTTTAATACTTTGCACTTTTGCCAAAATTTTGCCAGGATCAACTCTTTCTGCTGGTAGGATTGCATCTTTGCTAATACAGGTCTTGGCTACTTTCTCATGGCCAGGTTTGGAGCATACACACAATGTACCCTTTCAATTAACAGGCCCTGCTGTGGAATACCAGTCTACTTGCTTACTTGTGCCTTCATAAAATTAATACAGCCTGATCCTTCTAGTTTCTCTGGTATAGAAGAAAATCTAGAATTTTTCCTACATGCTTTGTCCTCTAATTTTACCATTTTTTGAAACATCTCTTCTTAAGCAGCCTCATACCCAGCCAGCCTTTCCTTCATTTCAACCTCTGATTTTTGCAGTTTTGCATATATGTTTAAAGTTTCTTCCATTTTTTTCCAGCCTTTTGTTTTTTGAGTTATATTTTTTCAGTGTTTCATTTATTTTAATCAGCTCTGAGCACACTTGACTTTTTTCCCACTAGATTACTGAAAGCTATGTCTTGCACCAAATCTCAGTCTTGAATTGCTTTTTTGCTGAACAGCTGCAGGATTTTTCCTGGTCAGTGTTTTCCCTTCACCTTTTCTAGTTGATTTTCTTTCACGCTCTCTTAATTTCTTCTTTGCTGGCATCCAGACAGTGTATTTACTAGCCAGCAACTGAATTTACTAAAAATCAAATAATTCCTGGCCGTTGTTTTTCAGTTTCTTTTTTCACACTGTAAGTGCTAAAGTTAAGCTGTTGATCAGTGTGCAGCCATCCTGAAAATCCCAATTGCAGTTGTGTTTTGATAATAGAGTGGGAAAGATGAGATCTATAAATAACCATGTCATCAGCATTTAGGATAATAGGTAAGTGTCAAAGGTCAGCTAGAAGACTGTTGAAGAATACTGAGAAAGAAATGGGTGACTGCGCCCTAGGGTACCGCTGAGTATAGTAATGCAGAGTCTGACAAGGGGCTACCTATTTTGACCATAGAGTGTGCAAGCTAGAAAGCTTTCAAACCTGTCTAGAGCTTGGTTACTAATATCTGCAGTGAAAAGTGTATTCAGTAGGAGGGTAATGTGTATGAGATTGAAGGTTTTTGTAAAGGCAATAAAAATTACTCTGGTTAGGTTTCCTTTGAAAAAAATTAGTAGCACATCATGTGTGTCTGCAGAGCAGTCTTTTTGCTCCAACTGGTGGAAAAGTCATGGTATTTGGCAGGAAGGATATGAAGAGCATTGTATAGCTGGGTATAGATTAGTTTTTCAAATATTTTGCTAAAAGTGGTTAGCATGGAAATGAGGTGAAAGTCTAAATGGATAAAGGTGTATTTTATTTTTTCAGAAGGAGTTTGATGTAGCTTTGTTTCCAGTGGGAGGGCATGATGTTGTGGGTAAGACAGTTATTGTATAATATTTTCAATGAGCGCACAAAGAATTATTTTCAAAGGGAAATAAACCATGGTTGGTTGTCACTGAATCCAGATGGAGCATAGGAGTGAATGTCATTAAGGAGAGCATGGATTTCTTCCTTTGAGATAGCTTTGAAGTAGAATAGAGGGTTATATGGGGGATGGTTCAGATGTGAGGGCTCAGTGACATGTGGAAGATGAAGTGATGAGAGGAAGATGAAAGAACTCTTTAAAAAGTCATTACTGTAAATGAGGCCAAAGATGTATGGTATAGTGCCAGCCCCTGAAGAGATGTAGCAAGAGCTTGCCTAGTGATTTGGCTTACAATTTTCCAAACATGTTTAGTGTCATTAGAGGAGAATTTCTGGAAGGAAACTAAGTGATGGGCTCAGTGCCTTCTTGTAGCTTACTTGTCAAGGTTTCTCAGAAGAGTATCTCTTTATCCATTATCAGCAGATGTATTCTGTTTTTTACCACTCACACAACTTCCAGCGTTTTTTTAAATGAAAAATAAAAAATATACATACAATTAAGTGCTTTCATCTCTCAATGAAGACTTCATCAGAATACCACTATTAGGCATGTCATATCTTTATATACCCAAACATACTCATCCATTTTTAAAGAACAGTGACCCTTGAGAAAATATTTTCCAAATGGAATAATATGAATAGTGTTTTCACACCAAAACAGATAAATACAATAAAAATAATTACTAATCCAAAAAAAACAGCCAGTGTTAAAATAAATAAATTGTCTTAATAATAATAATAATAATTATATTTTAAACGTGTCAAATGGTCTTATGTAAACTATAATTTAGCAGCCCATAACCTGCTCACAGGTTGGATCAAAATATTTTCATTAAGGCCTGGGGGTGTTGCAGCATTTAATCTTAGCTGCCAAAGAAGTTCTCTATATTCCAATAAATTCTCTGATTCAGCACCCTGGGGGTTCATATCCATTTTTTCCACAATCCTAAAATAAAATTTCCTCTGTTCATTGCATACATCAGCATGCTTAGCTAGAGCATTATTAAAATTCTTCCAATTGCATAATTATATCATAATTATATTCATAAATCCTCTAGTTCAAGGATCTTTCCATTTTGACAGCATAGAAACATGAACATCATGAGCATTTTGCTAATTAAACTAATCCAACAGAGGCACAATTACCTCTTTTTACACTGGTTACAGGGTATACATTTTATTGTTCCTACATTATTTCTCCCATTCTCTGTTACCTTCTTAAGCATCTCTAATAATCTCTTGAAATTAGGCAAGGTCTAAAAATAAACAATGGCTGATTTCCTAAAATATTATAAGTCCCTTAATTCCCTTTCAAAATCTTCCAATTTTGCCTTATAATATTTTTAATAGCCTGTGAATACTCACTGTATTGTATGACACAGGCTCTCTCAAATTTACCAGACAAAGTAATGTCTGTAGAAGGGTCATTCCCTTGTCCTGTGAGGCCAATGCCCAACAGGGGCTTATACTTAATCCCCACAGGTCCCCTTACTCCATTTGTAATTTCATTGACCATCAGTTTTGGGTAACCTGTCTCAACAAACATCTTTTGCAATTTTGTCATCTCAGTTTGTAAGTCGTCCATAGTAGAAGTCATTCTTGCCACTAAATTTCTCTTAAAATAAAATGGGTTAAAGCTATTAAAATGCAAGTAAGAGTTGCTAAAACTTTTTTTATATATATCTTAGATTCGAATCCATTATCCGTATGCTGAACAGTAATAAATAAATTCATACTGTTCTTATCAAAACTATAAGTAAATAAAAATAACTGATAGAATCATGCAAATGGTTAATAAATTCATTAACTATTTCATCAGGCCCATCCCATAAAGTAAATATGTCATCCGAAAACCTAGGATGCATTCTACAATATTTAAAATATTCTGAACTAAAAGCACAGGATTTCTACCATGCTTATAAAACCAAATATTTTATGTAGGAGTAAATGCAGCACCCATATCAACTCCCTTAAATTGCTTAAAAATCTCTCCCTCAAAATAAAGATGAAATTATTCTACAAAACCAAAGTAGTAAAGTATAAAAGGAGCCTAATATTGCCAGTTGTTAAAAAATCACACTCAATTAGGACATCATGAAAAAAATGAAAGACTTTCCTCCATTGGATTAAAATTAAAAAGATCCAGCACATCTAAGGCCAAGTCTGGTTAGTAGAGCTATTGCTTCTGAATATGGGGGTTCAAGGAGGTTGATGTTAACCTGGGGAGTGGAATAACTATAAAAAGATGATAATAGTTTAGTGCTAACTGAAACACTTAGGTAGAACACAGAAATAAGTGATACCTTTTAGTGATCATGTATACTGGAGAAGTAAAGTACAGGGCAAGAAAAAGACTGAAAAAAATGAAAGGAATAAAGTGGATACTGTGTTTTTTATATTATTTTCAGAAGAAAACTCTAAAGGAAGAGACTTATTGGTCAAGCGGTAGACAGATGAATGAACTCAAAGTGGGGCACTGTTGAGTACTATGAAGGCCCAGGGAAATGTGGACTGCACAGTGGGAAGTTTTGTTTAATTGCTCAGTGGAAATGGGAATATCCTTGTGGGATAGACTCAGGCATGTATAGACTGTCACAGAAAAGTGGCAGTGGAAACAGATAGGATGATGTGAGGCATACAGCAGTCATAGCAACACTGACAAAGGGAATAGTTATGGGTGCATATGAATCTCCCAGTATTACTAAACCACAAAACAGGATCCTGTGCATCTCATAATCAAAGTCAGACTATAGGTACCAGGGACAGAACTAAGGTCAAGTACCACCCAGATTCATAATGTTCCCTCTATTCTCAAGTCAGTGGAAGACAGAGTGCTGACACCTAGACTCTGGAATACCTTTTCTAATAGCTTCATGAAGTCAGTCTTGCAAATTGCGCCAAAGAAGAATCCAAAGAGCTTACATGTTACCTCTGGTAAATGCTGTTTTTGAGACTATCTGAGAATCTGACACTGCTGCACTTCACATTATCACTAGTCTCTCCCTGTAACCAGTAGTATTGCTAGAAGTGAATTCATCCTCAAGTCTTGAAGAGTACCTTCATAAGGTGGACCCTGCTTTTACAAAATCTTACCAAGATGACATTGATATATATATATATATACTGTATTTGTTATAGCATATATCATGGACAGAAGTAAGTTAAAAACAAAAGAGATAGCTGGGTGCACAAGTCCCAGGATAAAAAAAAGTGCCCAATCCTGGTAGGTACACTGGTGCCAGGACTGGAATAAATGACAGTGTAGTGTCCTCAAGACACAGAAACATTCCTACAATGGGGGTAGGCCAGGCTCAGGGGGAGGATGGCCCCCCTGGTATAGAAGGAAGTAATAGTCTGTAACAATCACAAAAACTGACAGGCCAAAAAGAAAAAAAGCTGTCAAGTTGGTAGAGTGGACAACTGAGGATAAGAAAGAAATTATGTATTATTACTATTATGCAAGAAGCCCAGAATTTCCAGACAGATGATATACAAAAAGATTAAGAGAGAAATTAGATGGAAGAAAAATACTTGCGCAAGAAAAACTGTCAAAAGCTTCAAATGCAAATTTGTGTCCATTAATCCAACAGATTCATAAAAAACATTATATAGACAAAAAAAAAGTGTAGGTCATTTGGAAAAAGAAGTGACTGAGGAAGTTCAAAATATAAAGACCAAAATCTAGATATTTTTGAAAGTTGTAACAATGAAATATGAACATGGGAAAGAAAGAGAGATCTGATATGGTGCAATATTTATGCAAAGGAGAAAGCCAACTTAATTAATACAAAAAATCAGCTCCAAAGATATTTAAAGAGAAATACAGGCAAAGGCACCCAGATATGCAAAATTTCACAATACAAAAAATAAGATCACAAAGTAGATATATAGAATACAAGATTAGTAAAGCAGAAGCTAAAAAAATAGAAGCTGAAGTTATGGAATACCCCTAAAGTGAAGGATTTAGTGCAGAAAGTCTAACACAGGCAATGTCACAGCATGATGGAACAATGAGTCCCCCAAGTAAAGAGAATCATGAGGAGTGGGAGATATCTGAAGAAGAAATATGGATATGAAAAAGAAAAATAAATTTAATATGGTGCAATATTTATGCAAAGAAAAAAGCAAAACAATACAAAAAAGCAGCACCAACGAAATTTGAGGAGAAGTACAGGCAAAGGCATCCAGATATGAAAATATTTACATTACAAAAAAATAAGAAAACAAAGGGGGGTTCGAAAAGAAGATTAGTAATGGAGAAGTTAAAGCAATAGAAACCAATGTTATGGATTACCTGCCAAGTGAAGGATTTAGAGCCGAAAATCTAACTATGATAACATCACAGCATGATAAAATAACAAATCCCCAAATTAATGAGAAACCAGTAAGTGGGAAACATATGGTCAGTTGCCATATGAAGCTATTTTGGAGCCCTCATTTGGAAACCATTATAAATGCTCAGTTGGAATTGAACAGCAAGGAAAGGAACAGGAAACTGTGGCAACTCTAACACAGTCAATGTTGTAAAGTGATAGGCCAGTGAGTTCCCATATAAAAGAGCAACAGATGACAAAGGGTGCAGTTGAAGAGATTATAACACAGGAAGATTTTCTGAAACTTTCTGTAGAATTCCTGAAAGAAATGGAGAACAAAGAATGTACTCTTAGTTTAGAAGAAAATAATCTTATGGGAAGAATTGCTTGATTTACTATAGATGGATAGGCATATTAAGATCAATGAACGAAATAGACAACAGAAAGTCAATAAGACCCAAAATGTTAGAAGTCTGATAAAACAAATGAACAAAGTAATCAAGACTGTTCATAGAAAGTCATCCGATATAACAGAAGTAAATAGGATATACTACTGTGCAGCTAAATTAATAACAGATAAAGTCTCACCTCAGAAACACAGGACAGGGGAAAGGAAGGGGAGAAATCAAACTATAAAGCAATTAAAACAAGAAGTGTCACTGTGAGAAGTGTACAGAAGAGTGAACAGATCAACAAAATATTCAGAAAGATAGATGTGATAATTGCAATCTGCAGCATCAGAACAGACTAGGGTCAGTTGTACATCATTGCAGTAATAAACTATAGAGATCAGCACAGGCAGAAAAATGTATAATATATGTAGATAAAAATAAAGAAAAACTACAAAACAATCAGTTTATTAATGACTCAAAAAGGTTTTATAGGGAAACTGGGAAGCAAGGCAAAAGGAAAAAAAAGAAGAAATAGACACATTTTGGAGAAATATCTATGAAGATCCTGTGGAACATAAATATGCTGAATGTTAGAAGAAATAAAAGAAAGAATAAGAAGTTAAAATGTACAGGATATGAAGTGAGATGAAGTAACCGCTAGAGAAATTGAAGCAAAATTAAGGAAAGCTCCTAATTGGAAAACCCCAGGTCCAGATGCAGTACATAACTTCTGGCTAAAAGTATTGACATCTTTGCATGACGATTTAGCCATGAGTAAGAACTATTTATATGCAAACCCTGAACAGACACCAACATGGTTAACAACAGGTAAAATGATATACCTCCTTAAGAGTGAACCTGCAAGACATCCTAAAAACTATAGACCAATAACTTGCCTTCCAACGGTGTATAAACTATTCACTGGAACTGATGCTAACAGAGTTTATAGTCATTTATAAGAAAACTCAATTATGGCAATAGAATAAAAGGGTAACAAAAGAAAGTTATATGGAACAAAGGATCATATGTTGTTAAATAAAGTCATAATGGAGAATTGTAAAAAGAAGAGGAATCTAAGTATAGCATGGATACACTACAAAAAAGAATTTGACAGCATCCCACACTCATGGATAAAAGAGTGCTTACAAATGTATAAGCATTGATTGATTACATTACAGTGACCATGAAACAGTAGCAACCCACTTTACAGCTAAGCCATGATAAAGGACAAATTATTATCTCAGGAATAAAAATTCAAAGGGGATATTCCAGAGTGACTCTTTGTCATGCCCTTAACCACTAAGCTATCTACTTCATTGATTAGGTTATGGCTACAATTTGGCACCCAGAAAACAATAAATTATAAAGACTTCTCGTCTTCTCTTTGTGGATGATTTAAAACTCTACTGTTCATCAGATCAGGAACTGAAAGCACAACTGCAAGTGGTCAAAAACTTTCTCATATGATATAAGAATGTCATTTGGTGTTGATAAATGTGCAAAAGCAACCTTTAAAGCAGGAAAGCTACAGCACCAAGGACATATCAGTCTCGGGCAGGAACATGATATAAAAAAAACTTGAGCAAGAAGGAATGTATAAATATTTGGGAACTGATGAAGGATCAACAATAAAACATGAATAAATCCAAATAAAACTTAGTAAGGAATATTTTAGAAGACTAAAATTAATACTGAAAACACTTCTGATATGTAGGAACAATGTCCAAGCTATAAACCAATTTGCTCTTCCTGTTCTAACTTACAGTTTTGGGGCAATTGACTGGCCCCAAAAGGTATTGAATCAGTTGGACAGGAAAACAAGAAAAATGCTTCATGCTTATCAAATAATTCATACAATTCAGTGTATACCAAAGACTGGGTCTACTTCTACAAAGAGGTCTGTCACAGGTGGATTCCCTCAGGGATCAGTCTATGGATCGCTCCTTTTTGGCATTTACTTCTCTAAAGTTAAGGCCAATGTCAGTGGTCTCTGGCTGACTAAATTTAGTTGATTGCAAATTGGGAGCTGTCATTAAATCCCACACTGACACAGACAGACAAGTGGTGTCAGAGCCATTCACTAAAACTAAATGCCAATAAATGTGTAATAGTATCCTTCTGGAAGTCGTCCACCCCTGGTAACTATCATATTGACAACACATCCATTAGAGTTGACTCGGTATTCAGGGACCTAGGGAGACTCATAGACAGTAATCTAGCCATTGACCATCACGTCTACAGTAGTGAGGAAATCATTCTTTGTTGCACAACTTCCAAACAAAGGTTTGTATGGCATCTAGGTCCATGGAAGTCATTGTTCACTGTATTCAGCATTCATCAGAGCTGTCATTGAGTACAGTGCCCCCTTTGGTATGTACCTAACCAGGCATATCCAACAATTAGAATGTCCTGTCTAAAAGAATACAGGGTGTAAGTAATCTGTCCTATACAGACCGCCTCAAGGTGTCGCCAATCCCTGTGTTCAGTCTCCTACAGGCTGTTGAGGGGACATCTATGCCTGGCATACAGGGCATTGTCAGACCCCAGTCTGATGGACCTCCTGCATATCCACAAAACAAACAACACCAGAAATACCTGTTCTAAAGACTAAACTTTGCCTGTGATATAAATAGGACCTGCTGGAGAGATGGGTATGTATCCCAGAAGACTACCCCTATCTCTGGAACAGGCTCTCTGTCTGTGTGAAGAAGAGTTCCTCACTAACTCGATTCAAGTTTAACTTGGTCAGTTGGATGGGGAACAGGAAATTCATGTCTAGTTTAACACAGGCAACCTGTAAATGTTTCATGTCTCTGTCCCCTGCTTACATTTTTCAAGGGTATCAGAACTTGTCAGAAATTTGGGATGCATGGCTAGGCTTAAAAAGGCCCTTGTGGTTGCTAGCCTAGTAAATGCCTACAAACCTACGAACCTACAATCTGTATGGCCTAAACCAGGTAATTTAATTTCAGACTATTATCCAAAGTTAGCTGGACCGAGAATAATATTTTCTCTTCCAGTATCCTCTGTTACAATAT
The DNA here is from genome assembly GCF_019279795.1 of Protopterus annectens. Lineage (NCBI taxonomy): Eukaryota > Metazoa > Chordata > Ceratodontiformes > Protopteridae > Protopterus > Protopterus annectens. Next base: position 822,526,224 of record NC_056726.1, read on the forward strand.
ATTTATTTCAACAGTTCCAATACAGTCTGACATACATGTGTATTTCTTTTCTGTCCAGCAGGACCCACAGTTGATACATTTTTTAACACAAGCAACTTTACAAATATAAACACCTGTACAAATCAGTTTGATATACAAATGACATATAATTCTTTACAAAACTCCAGCTAGCTTTTCTGGCATATGTTACACATCCACTGCCTTACTTCTCCTGGCATAGCTGGCAATACTTCACATCATCACAGCAAGCATTTTGCATCACAAACCATACTGACAATTTTAGTTGCAAACATTATACATCACTTATAGTCTATCCAGTCATTGTCAGTCAAACATTATATACTGTAGGTCTTTCAAATTCGGCCTTCTTTTAAATCTCATTCCTCCCTTGTATATATTGTTCCCACAATTTACATTTTTCCTATGTAATTTGCTCCTATCCTTTTCTAAAGATCCAAATTCCAGTTGTTTCATCTCTGTTACTATATTCACTACTTCTAGTACAGTTGGTTTAGACTTTGATTTCCATTTTCTAGTAATTGCTTGTTCAGCAGCCACTACCTCAGTACTTTTTCCACTGCAGTTATCTTCAAGCTAAGTTAAGGTACTTGTCTCCTAACAATGTTCACAATGCATGGGGTACAACACTACATCTCCTGTATACACTTAGTTGGATGAGTGATTATGCTAATTTGTGTTATAATATATCTGAGATACTTTGATTTCACCATTTATTTCTTCTGTAAAAGGACCTTTTGATTAATGGGATCTCCTGGCCAAAAAATGCAAACAAACACATGAGCTGGCAATGCATGACTGAATGGTCATTCTGTGAAATAGAGCTGCGCTGTGTGACCATGAAAGCTGCACATGTTCTAGACAAAATTTAACAGTGGTGGTTTATGACATATTCAGAATAGTCCATGAATCAAGAGACACTTAAATACACAGTTTACTTGTTCATAGTGAATGCTGTAGCTCCTTCCAGCTACTTAAACTGTTACCTGAGAAAATCCTCAGACATGATTCACCTGCAGCAGAGACGTGTGAAGAGTTACTGCCCTTGGAGAAGTGCCTATTTCAGAGCAGTCTCTGTTCTACAGAGGAAGAGAAGACCCTCCTAGATTTTAACAAAGTATACAACACTATGCAATGTGAGGAACTAATACACATGCTTACTAGACTGGTATACAATTGAGTGCAAATATGATAAATTAGTTAGAAAAAGGATAAGAGAAGCAGTTCAGAAGAGAGTAGAAAACAGTGCTCAGTTCATGGAAAGAAGCCTGACTAATGCAGTAAATCAAGAAACAGCAGTACAACTAGCCTATTGTATATGATGTTGTAAAGAAGCTGAAAAACAAAGTCTGTCTCTAGTTAGATGTCATTAACGTGTAATAACACTGTTTCTACATTCTATGAAAAGAGCAAGAAGAAGCTATGAAGTTAGATAGGGACAAGGCATCTGAATTCTAGTCTGAAAACTATAACACTGCACTTGTAGGACAGAAACTCCCTGAAAGAGTACAAAATAGGAAGGATAACATTTATAACCACCAAGAAGGAAAGGAATCCAGTGGTAATTGTACTTGGTGACCTGAAATTGTCCATGTGTGCCCTGTTCAATCACAGCCTCACCTCAGGCTTTGTCCCTACAGCATGGTGCACTGCTACATCTCCATAAAGGGTGAGTGACTACAGACCCTGGGAATTATCGCCCCATTAGCCTAAGTCTGATATGTAAGGCTATGGAGCGCATCATCATGGACCTAATTAACAAGGATATAGGGAATCTCCAAACTCTGGATCCCATGCAATTTGGTTTTGTGAAGGGTAGATCATGCCTGCTCAGTCTGGTTGACTTCTTTGAGTCAGTCACCAGAACTGTGGATGAGAGCAAGGCAGTTCATACAGCCTACCTTGATCTGGCCAAGGCCTTTGATACCATTCCCCACTCAGGAATTATTGATAGAGTGACCAAAATAGGCATCGACCCCTATATCACTAGGTGGGTTGCAAACTGGCACATAGATAGAACCCACAGTGTGAAAGTAGCAGACTCCAAGGCAGACTGCCAACCAGTCACGAGTGGAGTCCCAGAGGGATTGGTTATGGGTCCTCTCCTGTTTGGCATCTACTTCTCAGAAGTCCAGGCCAACACAGAGGGATTCTGGCTGACCAAGTTCACATATGATTGCAAGCTGGGAGCCATTATTAACTCCCCAAGTAATGTAGACATCCTACAGAAAGTCCTCACTGAGACCAACAACTGGTGTCAAAACCATGGCCTTAAGCTTAATGCCAAAAACTGCATCGTCATTCCCTTTGGGAAAAACTCAGTTCCCACTAAGTACCACATTGATGGTAGCCCACTGAACACTAAAGGCGTTTTAAGAGATCTGGGGACACAGGTTGACAGCAACCTCTCCTTCAACCACCACATTGCCACTGTGGTCAGAAAGTCCTTCTATATGGCACATCTCATTACCAAGGGTTTTGCATCCAGGAAGAAGGAGGTCATCGTCTCTCTCTGCTCTTCCGTTATTAGACCAATCATCGAGTATAATGCCCCATTTGGCATGTACTTCACTAAACACCTGCAACAGCTGGAAAGGCCACAAAAGTACCTCATGAAGAGGATCCTAGGCCTTAAACACATAACCTACATGGACAGACTCAAAAAACTCCAGCTTTTCTCTGTCTCATATCGTCTATTAAGAGGCAATCTCTGCTTGACTTACAAAGCCATGTCTGACCCATCCCTGTTAGAAATGTTACACCTAAAGAAATCCCAATCCCTCTGCACCACACACTCCAGGGACCTCAACGTCATTAACACAATCAACAGTACATGCTGGAGGGACAGGTTCATAACCCAGAGACTGCCCATGCTCTGGAATAGACTTCCCATACATGTCAAGCAGAGCACCTCACTGGCCCTTTTCAAGAGAAATCTTGATGAGTGGATGGGAAATAGAAAGTTCACCCTGGGGATCACTCCAGTAGCTCTACTTGATAGAAACACCAGTAAGTAACGGTGGCATGATGCCAGGGCACTTCTGTGGGCCAGGCTTGTAAAGGCTCCAGGGCCATTGGCCTAGTACACACCTATGAACCTATATACCATGAAAAATCAACAGGAAAGACAGGTGACATACTGGGCTCCATCATAATGGGTACAATAAGGCAAAAAGAAAGGAGAGGTGTTGTTATTGCATAAATCATTTTAAGTAGTTCTTAATGAGAGACGCATAGAGGAGAATGTCAGGGATGTTAACAGCTCATAATCTGCATCAGAAGCCCTACAGATAAAGTTAGCAGTCTTCACTATGCACTCTTGAGAAGAAATGTGGCAGATATTAAATATCTAACAAAAATAAATTGCTGCAACAAGGGAATCATTCTGAAAAGGAAATGCCCACAAGATAACATGCTGCAAAGCTGCATATGATAGACAGAGAGGAAAAATGTGATGAAGAATTTCTTCACAGCCATAGCTGTCATTTTTATTTAACATTTGTTTACTGGGAAAGTCTGACTTGGAATGAAGCCAACGTTTAGTGAAGGCCGAGGGAGAAATGCTCCAGATTCATTTCTTTGCAATGTGGGAGGAAACCCACACGGATGCAGGGAGGACATGCAGACTCCAAACAGAAGGCACCCCAGCTGAGAACGAACCAGAGAACCTCTTGCTGTGAAGCAACAATGCAACCGCTGCACCACTGCACTAACCATAAGCTCCTGAAGTCCACTTCCAGTTCTGGACATGATGCCTACTGATGCTGGATAAAGTTTATTACTGCATGAAATAAAACAGAAAAAATTCACACTGGTGGAATAAAAGACATCTTCTCTAACATATAAGGCCAAACTATCCTCACTTCCCATTAAAGTCTGCCACTTCTATGAAGACAAGAATTTCAATGTCTGTAGATTAACAGTAAAGAAATGAATATAGTCTTAGACCTAAATATCACGTTAAGTGGCTGCATGTTTCTCTATTCTACAATGCAGTACAAGTATACATATTATTTAATGTCCGCATGATTTTAATTGTTTTGTCAAATACATTTTCCAGCATTTTTTTTCTAAATTAGCAGGTATATATAATGCCTCCATTTAGAATTTATTAACCAAATAAATGTATTATATCTTTTTAAAGGGTAACCTAGAATACTATCTTTAAATAAATGAGATGCTCATTTGGCATGGATACCTGTATAGTTATCTCTTTTGTTTTTCATATGGATGCCATAAACTCTAATAAACGTGGTCATGCAGATTTCTACATCCATACATCCATACATTAGAAACTCTCTCCCTCCTTAGCAATGTGGGTTCAAGAATCCAAAGTATATTTATGTGGCTAGAACTCGTATTCTACTAATCTTCAAACAGCAAATGTGAGTTTGTATCCTTAAAAGTCAGTTAAACAAATTTAAATATGCAAGCAGAATTTAAGCAATGTTTTAAAAAAATGGCTTACACTGGATGCAGACAGCATACATACAAAACAAAAAAACAGCTACTTCAGGGGTATGAGTCATTTGGTTAGCTCTCTTTATGGACATATTAACAAGCAGTGTCTCTGTTATAAAAATGATAAAAGTCCATGACCTGATGTATCATGTGCAGAATCATGTATCTGGTTATAAACAGTGTCAACATTCCCGTTAAGTGAAATCATCTGTAAATGGGTTTGCTTGAACACTATGACTCACAGCCTTACCGTACATCTCTAATGTCAGATGGTAAGTATCATTAGGTATCATATCTCTCAGTACTAAGTTCCTCCAACGTATGTTACTTGTGAGCTCTCCTTTTCACTTCACATCTAATGATTGACATGTTTCTCAGCTGCCAACGTGGCCAAACAACAAATATTAGTTAAAACGTTTACTGTAGCCCGTGCTAGCAACTAGTAATGATTGTAAAGAGTTATGGGGGCTCTCCTAACTAATAATATCCTTTATCCTTTACTATTACTACTGTTACATCCCAGGAAGGCAAAAGTAAGATTATGAAGCAAAAAATATGGAACCAAGTAAAACAAAAAGCCGTACGTCCACCATAGAGAAAAAACAGTCCATTTTATTCAAAATTGACTTTAAAAATAAGCGCTTTTGTCTTTGTGACAATGAAAAGACTTCATTAGATCAAGGGAAACATTCAAATTCATACGTAAATAGGATTACGTGATATTGATTAGTCAGGAAATGTAGGTTAAGAGTTTGAAAATCTTAAAGGGAAATACCAGGGGCTTGGAAATACTGTACAATATCACAATATCTTTGTGTTACAACAAATCAAAGCAAGAAAGCAATTTGTTAAAACAGTGTAAATCATATATGAATGTTTAAAAATTCTATGGATATATATATATATATATATATATATATATTTATATATACTTGTTCTTTGTCATCAGTTTTGGCTCACCCTGTGGCATTTCGCCTCTCCGCTATGAGGCAAGATCACTGGAAACTTACAGAGACAAAATCAAAACAATGTTTCACTCTCTGTTTTTGTACTTTGTATGTTATAACCTTTCATGATCTGAAAAAAAGAAATGTAATACTGGTGACAGCCCTCCCCATTTGCTATCAAAATGCATACCAGCTCCTTGACAGGCTTGGGCTGTTCAGCCTACTACTCTATCCTTACCAAGATAGGGTCTGGTACTGTATCAAGTCATTTTAATAATTCACATCAAGACTAATAATGAGCTGCAAGGTTATGACAAAACAATACCTTTCTTAGCAATGACTGTAGGTTGTGCAATACCTCTCAACCTCTTAGGATAAGAAATCTAGACAAACCTAAAACAAAGGGGGGACAAGGGTGGGAGGGTGGCATAATGGTTAAGGTGTTGGCCTTATAAACATAAGGTGCAGGGTTTGCGTCTGACATGGGATAATTGGCTAGGCTTACAATGGCTTGCAAGGGCAGTTAGCCTAGTATGAACCTATAACAAAGGGCCCAAAATAGGGAAAGATTTTAAATATTGCTCCTATAACCTTAGAATGTTGCTATAATAACAGTATTTGTGTTAGCATGCATTTTTTTGAGGGACATGAAGTCTATAACTGAAATGTATATCATTATTTAGTGACCTCAGTCCTCAGTGATTTGCCAGAAAACCACACATTTTATGAGGAACAGAACAAAAATATGAGACAAAAACCTGGACAATTGAGAGGTATGGATTGTGCTTGTTTATTTGATCAAAGTAACTGTAGAACTTTGCAGGTGTTACCTTATAATGTCTATCCAGCTTTCTTTTGTGTGTGCCGAAAGGTGTTCACGTAGTTACTGAGCAGTAAACTTTCCTCTCATTTGCAGCCGAATTAATACCATTTTAGTAGTTACTCTACTCTTTATGATGGCACAGGGTCTTAAGAAGTGTGTCTTAAACACTTCAGCAAATCACATTTATGAACTAGTATTAAATTGTTTAGCACAGATTTCTAATATTTATAAATTTCTGTGTATTATATGACATTTTGTATGGGGCAGCACTTCCGGATTTCATCAGTGTAAGCTGACATCAAAGGCCCTTTGCAGTGGGGGACTGCTGGGATTTCCTTTTCTGGTTCCTACAGCTCAAAACAATAGAAAAAAACTACTTAAAGTGTGTGCGTGTGTGCGTGCGTGCGTGCGTGCGTGCGTGTGCGTGTGTGTGTGTGTGTGTGTGTGTGTGTGTGTGTGTGTGTGTGTGTACACGACTGTTTCACTGATAGCCCTTCCCACAGGTGTAACAGTGTTAATGGTGCAATTTATACCACGTGACATCCAGCACATTTATGAGACAAATATTTTTGATAAAGATTGCAATTTTGCTTTCTCAGTGTGAACTTTATCAGTACCCTTTCTTTTCTGATTATTTCCTGTGTTGCCCTGGAAGTCCATTTGCAGCTGTGCTTCCGCTCCCACACCGACTCATTCTGTAGCAAAGCTTTCACTGGATGCTAGCACAACTGCACAACTGCTAGATCAGGCAAAAAAAAAAATATGGAAATAATTCTCCAGTCCAGCACAGCCTGCATTTCAGCTGATAATTTCCTCTGTTTATTTTGGTCAATAATATCTCCAATGTATCTTCCCCCTTTGTCACACTTTTATGGAGCAGGTACTTTATTATTAGCCTGTCTAGAGTTCATTTTAAATTGCTCAGATGTCCTCGTCATTTTAACTTGCCAGTAGTATGTCATTCAGGTAGCACTGCATGTTTGGGACTCTGTATAACCATTGGTCCATTGTCTTTATCTTTATAGCTGGCGCACACATTGCTCAAAATACCTGTCTATTATTCTTAAACAGTCCTTTATGTGTGTTACTGGTTAAGATTCGTTCTGAATCTTCATTTAGCTTTGATTGATGGTATGCCTGCACCAAGTCAATCCTTGTAAACACAACCTCTCCCCCCACATCATTGCAGAGACAGATGCAGTGGCCCTACCATGGGCTATAAGTACTGCAGCACTGGATTCATGGTGATCTTCAAGCCCCAGACATTTAAATTTCTAACTTGATTTTGCTCACTGTCTCCATTCAGCTTTAGAGAAGACTCTACCTCTCTCCAGCCTTTGCAGTTCTGTCTTAGCCTCAGGCTGTAACATGCAGGGCACCACTCTGGCTTTGTGGAACAACAAGGTGGCACTACTTTACGGTTTCATTGCTGGCTTCAGAGTTATAATGGTCAAGTAATCTAGAGTTGTTATTGTTTGGAATTTTCTAGAACCTTTAACAACTTTCAGCTGTGGCAGCTTTATTCCCCTTCTGGCTTTCCGCTCACATTTTTTTATAGAATACAGACTTCGGTTATCCAGATTCACTATGTCTGAAAGAGTGTGTCTCTCCCCCATTAACAATAAATATGTCTAACACATACTGTTTGTCTTCATGCTTCATGGGCACCTTAATGTTGCCCTCATGGGGCTATTTATTTATTTATAGATATATTTATTAATGGGGAACATGACTTTACATCTGGATCCTCTCTGGAGCAAATGTCAGTTTGGTTTACTATACCTTGTATTTTTTTTTTTTTTTACATTTAGTGATACAACAGTGAGGTGACCTTGCCTGTTTTTTTTTTTTTTTTTTTTTTGAGGCACATGGGTTGTGTCTTTATTTGCTGTCATGTTATACATGCTTCATTTGCGAATAGGACTCTACCATGGGTGTGCCTTGCCATGTATTCTGCTTTGTGGTTATATTACTGCTGTAAGCAGCTGTGCAAAGACTTCATTGCCTTGTGTGTACACATTGTGCCAATAGTTCTGGTGCATGAATTTAAGAGCCTTTCTCAGATGAGAACCAATATACCTATTTTCCTGTGTTGGTCACTTCAGGAGGAAGATAGCAGAAGAGTTGAGCGATCTGAGCTTTCTGCTAGCAGCTAGTTAGACCACATTGCTATATGTGGTATGAGGTTTCATTTTGTCTAATCTTTGAGTACATCTTTAGCCTGCAGGCCAGCTCAAGGTCAGTGGCAGTCTGTGGGCAGTGAGAATAATGGCTACACTGTGCTTCAGTGACTGCCTCATTGGTGATTCATGAAGGAGTGAAATCGGTACATTGAGCCTGTATTGCCCAGTGTACCATTGGTGTGAGCACACCTGATGAAGAACATCCACATCAAGCTCCATCTACCCAAAACATTAGTTTTAAGCACTGTTGTTCACCCATAATAATAATGTTGATAACCCTTGAAAATGTGCAGAGAACAATACACACACAAGTGAACACCATCCTACCCATGTAAAGGAAAGGCAGAGAGCTAAACTGTTCTGCTTCCAAGCAAAGATCCAGAATGGATTTCATAGAAAGGAAAGAGATTACTGCAATAGAGCATGCCAGGAAGCAGCATCAGGATAATCAAAGACTACCCCTGCTATCTCAAAAGATGAGTAATGGCAAACATTGTTGTTTGAAGAAGACAACAAGTATCTTTAAGGAAACATTTGTCATAGTCAGGTGTTTAGAATGTAGAGGAGTTAAGAAAAATGCACTCTTACTAACATGCCTCAAACACAGCTTAAGGCAGATCATCAGGATGTGTATGCAGGCTAAAGGCAGAGGCATCCATCTCCAGTGGTTCTCCTGCCATGTTTATTGAACAGTGCTTAACAGGAAGCATTACAGCTTACCTTGAACAAGAGGAATGCTCTCCAGCTTACAGAACATAGCTGGAGGAGAAAGAATACCAAGAAGAAACATCCATCACCACAACTTGCTGGTATCACTTGTCAGGATGTGTCCCTGAAAAGGAATGCCATCATCCTGAGACATATTACTAGTGAAGATGTTATCGAGGATGTGGTCCTCAGAACAATGTCTCACATCAGATCTGAGCTGGTAGAAGGATGGAATGTTTCTAGCCAGAATTGTGATATGCCAACCGGTGTATACAGTGCACAGTTGTACTGGTGTCACAGCGGATGTCAGCTTCACCTTTCTGGTCTTTGTACTCATGTCACACAAGAAGCATTCCACAGTCAGATCTGCAGATGCTTACATCAGAATCCCACTGACCTTGAGATGGATCTGCAATCTAAAAATATAATCCAGGATTCAAGAAGTTGCTAGTGCATGCAGTCAGGTAGTGCTCCCCTTTGTCCAAGCTCCACAGCTTTTTACATCTCATATTATCATATGTAGTCTGCAACAGCTAGGAAACATGAAAACATGCTATTTATCCAAATTATCAGCCAACACTCAAGCAGCTTCTAGTTCTCACCATCCTGCCTACAGAGGAGATACCACAGGACTTCTGGAAGATAGATGCCATCAAGTCTGTGCTGATTTATGGATTCATATCTTCATGGCAGGAGGAAAAACATGGACATTGTCAAGGCAGGGTCAGTACCCCTCACACACACTTTTCTATTTGTGACCCGGTGATGCTGACCCTCTCACACAGTCAGAAGAGTGTGGAGGTACAGCACAGATGGATATGGGTCATGTGCAGGGGGAGGCTGATACTATAAGAGCTGCTGCATATGTTATGCTAGTGAGTCACTTGTACATATGCTTTTGTACATTCAGCACTGTCAGTCACCCTCACATCAGTACTGAGTTCTTATGTGTTACCAGTTTTCCTTGGGTGTATAGATTTGGGTATTCCCCTAACTTTAATTTTTGTTTTAAGAGTTTCAGTATTTTTGGTGAAGAGAAAAGGAGAGAAGATAAATAAGCTGTAGATGTTGCTTAAAATAAAAGCACTATCTGTCCATGATTTAATATGATAACTGTTTCCAGAGATTGTATAATGGAGTGTCTGGCCAGGTATCTATGGTGTGGTTATACCTTGTTGTATTTGCTTATACTTTAGTATTTTGGTTATGAAAGCTGTGTTTGCAAGAATGATGGTGCCATACAGGTTAAGGGCAGTGTAGTTTATGTGGCCACATTGAAGACTTAGGGACCTGCACCAGTCTTATTTATTTTTATTTTTATTTTAAACCAGGGTAGAAAGCTGATCCAGATGTACTGTTTACAGATTCAAACGGGGAGTACCTTTACTTGGGCAGGATGTAAGATAAATCCTGGTCAAAAAATGAAGTAATGGAAAGAGGGCAGAACACTTTCTTACTATACAGTTAGGAGCATGTTCTGCTCAATGGGGCTATCTACCCTAATGTACCCTAATCAAGTTTACAGTCAAAGAAACTCTGTGCACGCATGATCATAACACTGGGGTCCAAATGCTGGTTATCAAGCAGTGAGCAAACAGCGAGCTGGGCCCTGCATATACTGTTAGATGCCAAGTCAAGCAGCAAGTCATATAGACATATGTTTTCAAAGACAGTGCTTGGTTGTGGTTGTGTTTAAAAGGCCACTTCTGTATATTGTAATACTAAAAGGTTGGGAGATATGCATATTGCATAAGTCAAACTGATCTGCTGCATTAGTACAGCAAAGCTTCTGTTTCACATGAGTAACACAATCTATTAGCGACATCCTGCCAAAGCCTTTCTAGAGATGCACTTATTCTTTACTTCAAAGGTCTTGCTAAGAGATTCCAGTCTAGATTGTAATCTAGTAAAAAAAGTCTCCTTAAGGAAATGCAAAGCACTGCAGTCATTAGTCATCAGGATGTCAGGGGGTTACTAAAACAACACTACTGAGGAAGGAGTAAGCAATTCATTATCGAAGCACTCATTAGTGACTCAGCAAATACACAGGCACTGACATTACTGGTATCTGGAATAACCTGGATTATTTTATAAAAATACAGTTAGAATTTAGTTAATAATTTATGTGATTTTATCAGGAAGGTGACAATAGGCAGAAACAGCTCATATTTCAGCAAGGCCTGCAGATGTAAGCAAGCCTTAACAGAGCTAAGAGGAGTGTGATATGAAGGCCAATTAGAGGCAGGAGATACTAAAACTGGCTTGCAGGTACATGCTGGTGCAGAAAATAGGCATCTATCTACATCAGTAAAAGCCCTGGGCACAGAAGACTGGCTGGTAATCTGCAGATTAAGTAAAGGGAGATCAGACTGAGCAGCCATTTAGCAAGCCCATCCTAACACCCTCCCCTTGTGATGAGAATTTTGACCTAAGTAGAAGCACCTGTATTCAATAACGTTATCGTACACCATATCATACTTCTAAACAGTACAGATTTTCAAAGAACGTCCAGATTTTTATCTCATATTTTTGGTCCATTTTTCATAAAATTGTGGTTTTATGGCAAATTAGTGGCGAATCATTAAAGACCGAAGTTAGAAAATAATGACAGACATTTGAGTTTCAGACTTCATACCCTTCAGAAAAATTGGGCTAATTGAAAACCTGTTTTTTAACAACTTTATAAGTTTGTAAGAGCAATATTTAAAAAATATCCTTATTTTTGGGCCTTCGTCCATCCCACTATTTATGGCTTTGTCCAGATTTCTTCCTCTAAGAGGTTGAGAGGTATGCACTATATGCAGCAGAAAAATAAGAAAAAGAGGTAATCAGGAAAGTAGATATAGTCGTCTTCTACCAGATTGTGGTGATCAAAAACACCCTCTAACAGTACTGGAATCCACCATAATATACAGGGTGTCTTGGAAGGAACCCCTTATCTTTGCATATAACATTACAACCAGACTATGCACAAAAAGAGACAGAAGGGAAAGGTCTACCAGTTTTTTAACAGGTGATCAGATGCTGCCATGTTCTAAAGGGTTAAGAGACTCAGGAAAACAGAAAAATAAAACATAATGAAACAATTATCAAAATAGTAGGTTGCAAATACATAAAGAAAACAAATTCAGGCCCAAATGACAGCCTGCCAGTGAATGTGAAAACTCATTCAGGCCCAAATGACAGCCTGCCAGTGAATATGAATACAGTATAATATATATGTATGTATATATATATATATATATATATATATATATATATATATATATGTATATATATATATGTGTGTGTGTGTGTGTGTGTGTATATATATATATATATATATATATATATATATATATATATATATATATATATATATATATGAAATTCACTGCATACATCGTATGTGAAATATATGGAAACATATCTTTTCATCTATGGCGGTAAAGCCAGTACAGCTGATCAAAAGTCAACTGTTTGATACATATTGGCTTTTTAGTAAGAGACTGAAGTACAGTGGGGTTGCCCTTTCCCCACTGTAGTGCGATCTCAGAGTTGTAATATATAGTTAGCAGGGGTGTGGGGAGTGCAGAGGTGCTTGCCCCCCTGCAAAAACGGGATGTTCCTTGCAGGAGTCTGGGACTTCTAGGTAAGGATGGAATCATGGGTAATTGCTGTAAAATGTTGACTTTGACATTTTCGGCAATTCCTCATGATTTTTGACATTCTGACCTTCCGGGTTTATGAATTTTCAACATTAGCTTTCGATTTGTAGTTATGTTTTTCTTTTAATTTTCGATTATTTAATAGTAAACCATATATATGTGTATATATATATATATATATATATATATATATATATATATATATATATATATGGATCCCTATCATATGATAGAAACCTCATTTGACTGAAACCATAAGAGTGAAATTTCAAAAGACTGAAAAGTCACTTGACTGAAACCCATAAGACTGGAACCCATAATACTGAATTTCAACATACTAAATTGTAAACTGGACCATATAAAACCAGACTAGGTGGGGGGGCTACACCCCCACATCCCCCAATGTTAGCAACTGTGCCCTCACGCCCCCCTAACTATATATAATAACTCCAGGATCACACTACAGTGGGGAAAAGGGCATATACCTTTCACTTACCTTGCAATAGTCTACATGCTGCCTCTACATGCTGCCACTACTGTGCCCTTTTCCCCATATACCTTTGACTTACCTTACAGTAGTCTACATGCTGCCACTACTATGCCCTTTTCCCCACTGTAGTGCTATATATAATTAGCAAGGGGTGTGGGGAGGTGCAGCCCCCCTGTATGGGAGGTGGTGGCAGGCTTGCCCCCCTGTGAAAACACTGGTTTAGCACATTTCCCCTAAGTTCCCAGGAGCCAGTGACTGCACATACATTGCCATCAAGGCTGGAGTTGCTGCACATAACATCTAGTACACTACCCCAAAGGGCTTACAGTTGTCAACTTTCAGGGCTTCCATCAGCTTTTAAGTGGTGTGCACTGCTCATGGTATCATATATCAGTGTATTCATGTGGCACTCTGGCGCTTACCATGATTCCCACATTTGGGTCACATGTAATCCCTACAAACATTTCATACAAGTTGAGCTCCCACAGAGTCATTCAGCTGATAGGTCACATATTGCCAGATGCATATATCATGATATATGGTCCCGGTGTATGTAAGTAGCAGGATACTTATAATAGTGCCCATTGTTGTGTGTTGCATGTGATGCTAGAAATGCCTGGGAACCATAGATGATGACCCCAAAACCATAGCTGAGATGGCATATAACATTATGCATTCACAGACACAGAACATTGTTGAACATGCATTCAGACTCCTGAGGGGATGCTTTGACTACATAGATGCATCTGGTGGCTTACTGCAGTATGGACCTGAGATTTGCAATCAGTTACTCATGGTGTAAGCCATGTTACCAATATAGTAGTACTGTAACAAGTACAACACAGGAACATTACTTGACTGTCTGACAGAGAGAGTCATCTAAAGAAATGCCTGCAGCAGCATCCCATGCAAAGCAGAGGTAGGTGCAATACACTGAGTCATTGGCAAGGAAGCAGTATCTGGTGCAGAACTACATACTGTGACAAATACAGCAAAGAATAAAACTGGTGGAGACTTTATCACACACAGGCTATGAATTATAGTACATTGACTGGTCACACTGTGCATCACATATTGCATTAGCAATACATGACAGATGGTGGGCAGGGCACAGTTATAATCATTTGTCCAGGCAGGGTGAGCACAGTGACAGAGACAACAATGTTGTCATATGACATTGAATCAGAGGTGGATGTTGTAGGCACTCAGGAAGATAGCAAGTTCAGGGAGGGGTCAGGGATTACATTCACCAGTGGTGGGATGGAGCTCTCATGTAGTCAACATTGGCTATGTGGGCCATGTGTCTTTGCAATTTCAGGACTGGATGTGATCTATATGAAGAATGGTGTAGAACGTTGGGAACACGTACAGGAACTCTGATGTAGTACACCCTCTTGGGAGTCAATGGATGGATGGCAGCTACAATCCTCAACAATGGCCAGAGGTAGGCATGGCACTCTGCTGGACAACAGGAGACAGGCATGGTGTGGAGCTGTGGAAACCGGAGAGGACGTCCTGTTGATGTATCTCAGAGTTAGAGGCTGATAAGCATCATCAGTCATGACCATAAGATTTGCCATGCCTAGATTTTGTGGCTGCATTGTCCAGGCATGGCAGTGATACAGGTTCTAGAACAGTGTGTACTATCTGTGAAAGCCTGTCCTGTGACTATCTACCACAAATCTGTAGCTTTGCATGATAATGAATTTTATGGTCTGCAGAGGCACAACAGATGGTAGTTGCCTTCTGCCTAATGGATGTAGCAATGGATGCCACATTGGCTACCAATAACATGAGCATGTATGTTTGTTTCTAGTCCATAAATACCATATCATATGCACATTCTGCAGATTGTCTTGCAGTTAGGCTTTTCAACCTCTTAGCTCAAGAAATCTGGGCAAAACAAAATAATGGTGGATGGGGCAATGGACCAAAATATGGACAGATTTTAAATATTGCTCTTATAATCTTAGAAAGTAGCTAGAATAACAGGATTTGTGTTGGCATGCATTTTCTGAAGGATATAAAGTCTGAATCTCAAATGTATGCCATTATTTAATAAAGTCAGTCCTCAGTGATTTGCCAGAAAAACACAAATTTTATGCAGAACAGAGCAAAAATATGAGGCAAAAATGTGGACTTGATGTGAAAATCTGGACAGTTGAGAGCTATGCCTGCAATCCCTGTAACTGCTGCCTGTCATTATGCATTCCATGCAGCATACTCACCATCTCTACTATGGTGCATGTGGCAGCTGCCTGTGTCTGTATCACTAATCTACACATCTGCTCACTGATGTCAAGTATGGTACCCAGGTCAGGGAATGATCTTAATTCATAATGATAGTGGCCATGAACATGCCTCTCCACTATAGTAGGTACAAGAAAAACAGATGCCATTTATGGTGGTTACTCCTGTGAAGCCTGGGTGAGGCTGATAGCGACGGGATGTCCAGCACTAAAAGTAGGAAATGCTGGAAGTTCTACCTGCTCCTCCACTGCCACCTTATATACAAGGGATGTGTTGTGTCATACAATGTTTAGATTGCTGATAGTGCCTCTGTGTCATTTGACTGTGCCATGCACATATCAACATCATCACCAACCACTGGCTGAAATCAGGCGTGTACCACTCTGATATGCTGGATACTTCAACAATGGAATCCATGAAAAATATAAAGATAATATAGCTGTGGCAGTTCTGGAACATATGCAACATTCTCCCCAGCTCATAGTACATGTACTGGTTTGTGCCAATTATGTGAATAGTTTATGAGCATGTACATACTTTATGGTACAGGATGTCATAGTTAAAGTTCTGAAATACTTGAAGAACAGGCATTATTCATAGGTGTTGTGCTGAAAACTTACTTCTCACATGAGGATCAGTGTATACCTTGGAATTAGCTATTACTAACCTGCCGCATTTCCTACAAGCTCTCAGGCCATTGTCACCAGCCCAGCCCCTACATCCAAGTCACTGTTAGGCATGAAAGTTTTCTCACTTGACCTGGATAGGGTTATCAGGAACACACCCATCTTTATGAGCTACTTCTGTGTTAGTGGTTGATCTCATGTAATGGACCTGCCTCTGACAACGTCTTGTGCTTTGTTCTTTGTAGTATCAAATTGATCACCCTGCATCACACCTGTTTTGGTGTTCCATTATGGTCATTCACACACTTTGATGTCCTGCACCACTGTCTGCCATACCTGGTCCTGAGAAACCTTGACAGTTTTAACTTTGCCCAGAATACATGCTGTGTTTGTCTGTAGGGCCTGCAGTAATACCTCCTAAACAGTGAACTTTTCCAGCTATGCCACCCTCTTGCCTGAAGAGCAGATATGTAAAGCTGTGAGCTGTAAATGTATGTGTGTGTGTGTGTGTGTGTGTGTGTGTGTGTGTGTGTGTGTGTGTGTGTGTGTGTGTGTGTGTGTGTGTGTGTGTGTGTGTGTGTGTGTGTGTGTGCGTGTGCGTGTGCGTGCGTGCGTGTGTGTGTGTGTGTGTGTGTGTGTGTGTGTGTGTGTGTGCGATTCACGTTTGTTTGTGCATGACTGTCCTTGGCTGACCTCTATGTCTCAGCACTGTCTCCTCCCTCCATTCGGTGGCCACATACCTATTTGTCATGGTATGATTCCCACCCTGTCCCATACCGGTAGAGCAATGGGCATGTTATCACTGATCACCCTTTTGCAGCACTGTACCGATGGATGATAGGGCTATGCATATCCTGTGCCTTTCACCTCCTTCTGTACAAATAACCATGCCTTGATATGTGTATATTAGCAATTGTTCCCCCTTAATGGAAGAGTTACCTGCTATGCCCATGTGCATTAGCTACACAGCAAGCTTCTATGTCCCTGTGCTATGCTCTGTGTCATGGTGAGCATGCTGAACCCCACCATGCCCATTCCATGGACACTTTTCACAGTCATTTACTTGCCATGCCCTTGAGCTAAGCTCTATGCCATAGTGAACCCCCAATCTGAGCATTTACTTCTTTCATGCTATCATGCTATGTTCTCTTTTATGGTGAGCCCCCAGACAGATATGAATCAGTCATGCCCATATGCCATATTACCTGACCCATCTACTATTTCCTATGTGTCTTCTTGTTGTCATGCACCAAGGGTGCTCAGTACAGATCAGAGGCAAATTACCAGGTGTCTTGTCCTTTCTCAGTATGCCAGTATTACAGTTCAAAGTCCTCTCCACTGAATTCCTATTCTTGATCTGTTTGTCTTAATGTGGTCTTCTGCAATGCAGTGACCATTCTTTTTTATTGCACTAAAATGGGCCTCATAGTCTGGCAATTATGATAATAAAGTAATTTAGTGTCAGTCTCTGAACTGCTCCTATAACACATTGTGCTGCTACACCCCACCAGTGCGAGCATATTCATCCATTCATCTCCTTGTATTAATGAAACATGTGCACACTATGCTCATGCTCAGAACCTACAAACCCATAGTGTCACATCTCTGCTGTAACAATACTTTTGCTAGTGCACTGTTAATGCCCAACAATGTACATCACATGATGTCCAATCATATGACCACATGCACAGGACTACCATTTTGTTCCTGGAGAAAATCAAAAGAGTGGATGTGGCCACTGCATGATGCAGCCAAGCAACTAAGATATTTTTACATCTGCTACACATGGACTATCAGGAGCACCTGCCTGGAGCATTGTGATGGTCAGTTATAAGAATGAGATGCCTGGACCAGTTTGCCTGGACAGTGAGTCATGCCTCTGGCATCACCTGCTCTGCGAAGAAGTGTGGATATCACTATAATGACCTGTGGAGGAGCTATCTCTACCTATCCACCAGTGGGAGTCAGAGTTAGGGAGAGTGTGGCAGCCTATTACAATAAGAACTGTATATCCTTGTTTTCCTGACTATTGTCTGTTTAAGTTCTTGCCATCTTTTAACAGGGTCACAGGGTATGGAATTCTCCTTACTGTCTTTAATGGTGACTGACGGGAGAGAATTTAACAAAGACACCTTTGTCAGTAAGGCTGACAAACTCAACAGGTGATGGGATATGTATACTATGCCCATGACTGTACTGTGCAAATGCAATTCTATTTGTAACAAACACAGGTTCATCAGTTCATAGGTAAGGACTAGGTAATCAGTCTGTAGACTATTTCTAGCATAGCTAAAAAAAAAAAAAATCAAAATCTCCCTCTAGCCTCATGCTGCCCATCCAATTATCTAGGTTAGGTTTACCTAAGGTGGCAAGGGTGCTACTCTGCTTGACATGAAATAGAAGTTTGTTCCAGGGAAACATTGAGATACGAATCTATCATGCCAGAATGTCTTATTTATCTGCTGATGAATATTTATAGGTTCATAGGTAGCCACTAGGCCATCGGCCCAAGGGCCTACGCAAGCCCAGCCAACAAGGTTCCCTGGCTTACGCCACCCAAGAAAGTTATTTTCCTGTGCCACTGTCGAGCAGAGACACAGAAGTGATCCACGGGGTGTATTTCTTATTTCCCATCCACTCATCAAGATTTTTCTTGAAGAGTGCTAATGAAGAACTTTGCTTGACATAGATGGGTAGCCTGTTCCAGAGTATGGGAAGTCTCTGGGATAGGAATCCATCCCTCCAGCATATCCCATTCACTGTGGTGACAAGGTCTAGGTCCCTAGAGTGTGTAGCTCGGAGGAATTTGGATTTCCCCAGGTGCAGCATGTCCAACAGCTCTGGGCTTGACATAGCTTTATATTTACTTCCTTTAACTGAGTATTTGATTTACAATTAGTTATTCAAAGGAATAGGAGGTCAAATAGGGTTAGATCTCTTTCAAGGCATGAAAGAGAATACTTAGATCACCGTGGAGTACTCTGTATGAGACTGAGTACAGAGAAAGGGCTGCCAGTCTCTCCTGATAACTAAGATTTTTTGAGGTCACTGATCTTTTTAGTTATGAATCTCTTTGGCCTCTCAACTTTTGTGACATGTTTTGATAAATACATGCCAAAAGGTACACTGTATCCAATAACAGATCTGATAAGATACAAGTGAAAGAGAATTAAGATTTCCATGTATCTAGTGCAGATAGCTTTGAAAATTAGATGGGCCAGATAAAAGGCTTTCTGAACTACACTGGAGACATGATGGTCAAATAAGAAGGAATTATCAACAAGAATACCCAGACCCCTTTCAACAGTGTCTGATTGGAGAGGTGCATCTACTATATGGTAAGTGAAACTGTTTTGTTTACCAAAATGAACTACACTACTTTTTTACATTTAATTGGAGACCATTGTCTTTGCACCAATTGCCAACTTGGTCTAAGCCATGTTGGAGCAATTGTGAGTCAGTTGAAGATCGAATAACACCCAAAGTCATTTGCAAACTTAGTTAACCATAGGCCAGGAGTGCCAGCCTGAAGGTCTGAGAAATATATGCTAAATAGGAGACGGCCCAAAACTGAACCCTGTAGTACACCACTGGTAACATTTTTGCTTTCTGAAGTGGCACCTGCTACTCTAACCACATAGGGTCTATCAGACAGACAGTTAGGTATCCATCGCAAAATATAAAGATTTCTATTCATATCTACAAGTCTATCACTAATGCCTGCATGGGGAATAGTATCAAAGGCCTTGGCCAGGTCTAGATATGTTGTATGCACTGCTTAACCATTATTCACTGCTTCAGTTACTTTTTCAAATAAATTAATGTAGATAAAGAGGCAGGACCTTCCTTTGTAAAAGCCAAATTGATGAGGGTCCAAAGTTAAGAAATTTTCACTGTCCAGTTTAATGAAGTCTGAGATAATGCACTCCATAACTTTACTTATTGAGCTAGTGAAACTAATGGGTCTATAGTTACCAGGGTCTGTGATTGGGCCACCCTTGTGTAATGGCATTACAATGACTATTTTCCAGGCATCAGGAATGTAACTACTGGAGAGGCTTAGATGAAGGAGGTTAAATAGGAGTTCAGAAAGGCCATATTTAACACTGATAATCAGGTTTGTTGGCAGGGCTTATAGACGAAGCATTCTTA